>NW_010132970.1:29080-94693 GCF_000699245.1 Pterocles gutturalis | reverse complement strand
AGGCTTTGGCTCGTGCCCCTAAAGGTGAACAGCAGCTACACCACCAAAACCAAATGAGTACTATCCCTCCAGACAAGTGTGGAGAGGGCAGTCCACGCTCATGGAAACCAAAGGTCTGCGTGTGATCACTGATCACTGGAACCAACAAATTTTACCCTGTTCCAGTAAAAAGGCAAGAGGATGTTCTGTAGGTGGTCAGCAGACGTACACAGAGCTACTGTACCCACTCACGTGAGTACCAGAAAGGGCACAAACTTCTTAATCACAGATATACTGCTCATAAAAGGAGTGGGCACAAATATTTGCACCCCCTAGAACGGCTGACAATATTGCAGAATAAAGCAGTTAGGACTCAGAAGAACTGAGTTAATAAAGGCAATGGAGAGATGATTAAAAATACTAAGGAGAAAACAGTTTTAGCACATGCATACTGAGATGTCACCATTTAATAAAATGACAAAAACTATCTATCAGATATGCATGAACACAGAACAATATAAAGAGGTTAACAGAAATTGATGGCATCCCAGCTTTAATTTTACACTGAATCGGAGTCTTTGGTGATTGAAATAGACAAAGATGTATAGGGTTATCTTGTTGAAGAGACTTTGCTAATTACTGGCACTTGTCATTTCTCCATAGCTTTATCTAAGTCAGGAAGGCTAACTAGCTCTTTTTCCCCAGTGTGCATTGTTTGTTCAGTAGGCTTTGTGCTGAGAAAGCCTTTTTCATAACTGTACCTCATTATTAACGAGTTCATAAATAAATGAGTCCTAATATTTTCTTCAGTTAGCATTTATGATAGGGACATTTGGACTACAAAAGATTACACTTGTCTTTAATAAAAATAGGCCCTTATACATGAAGCCTATTAGGGTCCTTGTTACACTGAAGAGAAGGAGGAGGAGGCAGAAAAGGGGAGGAGCAGGATTATAAAAACAGGCTTTATAGCACTATCATATTTTTCATGTGATTTTAGTAGCTATTTATTATCCTACATTAGCTAATTATGGCTCTAACCTGAAATGGATTTCTGGATTACATACTCTATCCGGCGGTTTGCCATACTGCATGCTCTCAAACCAATCTATAAACTAGGCAAATGCTTTCAGAACCTGAAAACTTCTGGAAAAATAAGCAAGGCGAGAGACAAAGCTGAGCGCTATTGTACAGCTGACACTCAGTTGCGGATGCCTCCTCTCCCACATTTGACAGACTTTGTTTCTGGAGCTGTGGCTCAACTCACTGCAGAGATCAGAGTCAAGAAAAGCTGGAAATCAGCTGCAAAGGTGGATAGGGTCACACTTGAAGGTGATTAAGACGTGAGATACCTGAGCAATCTCGAGAAGCATGAGATCTCTTCCTCTGCGTGCTCTCCCCTCCCTCTCCTCTCATCCTCCTCCCTCTCCAGGAGGCTCATCCCAAAAACACCCAGTCCCCCAAGCCAGGACAAGTGAGAAGAGGAAAGAAGTTTGCTTTCCCCACTCCACTTTCTTGCACAGGGGACACACTGGCACAGCACCAGGACCAGACTCAAATCTCCCAGTGCCCAGACTAGAGTTTTAGCCATAAAACCATATTTTCTTTGTGCTTTCAGCTGCAGGAATGGTGCCTCCTGCACAGCCCACCAGCACACGCTGCAAGCTCGTGCTGCACAGCATAACACACGTGGATGAAGCCAGAAGAGCAAGCAAATATTTGCTTAGAGACTGTATTAAGTGGAATAGGTTTTGTAACACCTCGTGGCCAAATCTGACTCTACCCTTCCGAAACAAACATCAAAATGTTGCCATTTCCATTTTTTTTCCAAAGGTCTCTGCTAGGATCAGGCCTGCTGTTAAGCTTTGGAGGTTCTTTTATTAGTGGTACAAAAAAAAATCCCTTAACATAATTACATCAATCCTTTTCAGAAGACACCCACAATGTTGTCAGACAGGTTTAGAGTGTTTCAGGACTCAAACAATGCCACCTCTTTTATAGTTACTGTAACACACCTTCTGTCAGCTATTCATAAAACGCTCTGTAATCTCCTTCAAACTTCATCTTTTCAAAAATAACTTCAGACCAAACAAGCTGTAATGGACAATTCAAGACAACAGAAATGCATCTGCCTGAGACCAAAAAACTCTTGTCTTTCTCTTAGGAAGTAATCTGAAAGCAAATACATCAGAAAGCTTGTGCCACAATATACTAAAGAATCAGATAATTTGTCTTTGTGAGACAAGTCTGAAGACCCAAAAGTATTTATAACATTTGGTTTTGTTTTTCTAATTAGATATGGCGCTCGTTTTGTTTTTTGGTTTAACTTCATGCTAAAGTCATTTAAATCAAAAAATCATTTAAGTATATCTTGCACAGGTTTTTTCTTAAATCAAAGTAAAATACACAAAACCAATTTAATCACAAAAGTGCCACTTCCTTCAGGATGTCAGTAATTCTCAAAATTGCTTTAGATATTTGCTAGATATCAGAAATGGGTAATGCAGCATTTTAAGTGGCAGAAATGCATTAGTACTATGTAAGTACATGATCTTTAATGTACTAATCTCAGCAATATGTGTAATGAGAACTTTCAGTAACACTTTATTTTAAGTGTCCTCTGAGAAATGCTAATTTACAGTGAAACACCTATGGAAGTACATGTGACATCTACATGAATACCAAATGAATTCATTTTGATCAATGCTATTACAATGAATATGATATGAATTCACAATGATAGGGTGTTTAAAGAATTACCACATTTTCCATTAATATTACATATGTTTTGAAGATTAGCGCATGTTAAAAACCGTGTTACATGTTCCTTAGGAGGTATATATGTTAGGATGTGCACATAACACCATAGTGCTGCCTAAAGCATGTCTGCATCATTTAAAACACTAACAAAAAATACCTGTTAGTAGTGACAAGAGGTTCCCACTTCAGTCCCAGGAATGGAATCTGCTGAGTTCAGTGAATTCCTAGACTTGCATTTGCATTGAGCATATAGAATAATGGGCTGGACTCTGTACCCACTTCTCACCTGGGCATGTAATTACTCACCCACCAAAAAATGGTAATAAAATATAGTGCAAAGTATTTTCATACTCAAGAACAATGTGCCTTGTGCATTAAAGAAAAACTGATGAGCCCTTCTAAAATCTGACCATTAGTGTCCTGAAAGAACTGCTGGGATTTGCAGGTTTTGTAATGCTGACTCTTAGCTCAAGTGCCAGAAAAGGGGCTGTAGTTTGAGAAATCTGAGCCCTGTTGTTGTCCTTTCTACAGGTTGGGCAGAGATGTGGTAGATGTTCTATCCCTGGAAACATTCAAGATCAGGTTGGACGGGGCTCTGAGCAACCTGATCTACTTTGACGATGTCCCTGCTTACAGCTGGGGGGTTGGACTAGATGACCTTCAAAGGTCCCTTCCAATCCAAACCATTCTAATGTTCACAATTCTATGATTCTATCTCAGAAGCCTTGGAGCAACCCTAGGATGTAGAGAATATGTTCTGAAAGCTCTTAACAAGTTAAGTGGTGGGGAACAAATACGGTCAAAAGCTATCAACAAAATAAACCAGCTGATTGCCTCTGGAGGTTTGCTGTTACCCCTCCCAAACCTGTGAGTGCTGGTTGCCCTGGTTGCCATTCCTTTCAAAACTGTGAAATTTCAGAGTATGTTCTGGCTACCGTACAGAAATGTTCTTTGTGGGTCACAGTTCTCGCAGCAGACAAGGGAGAGTGGTCCATGACCAAGTCCAGAAACTGCTGCAAGTCAATCTGTAACAAGAGCTTTGCATTCTTTGGAAACAGTGACAAAGAATGATGGCCCAGACCTCAGCAACAAATGCTCATAAAAAACAATAACCCTGATGCACCTGTTCTAGTTTTATTTCACTTAAAAACCTTCATAAGAACTTTTTAATATGCATATTGTATATATAGCAATGGTGTCCTTCTCTAAATGTGACTGCATTTACTAAGGGTCAATAGCAATCTCAACACCACCATTTTCCTTAAAGCATTAGACCATTTTCTATCATTGTGTACCAACCTTGGCTGGGTTTATTTACGTTTGCTTCCTTTTACGTCTAGCAGGAACCATGTTTAGTCGTTAATGCCAATAAGCAATTGCACTAATCAAGGTGTGACACCTGCCAGAGCAAAGGCTGAACCAGCAGTATGTGTTGGCTGAGCACTGAAAGATCACTAATTGCCAGTGTCTGGCCTTTGGCAGGACTACCAGGCATTGGGAGCTTTCGGCAACAATTTGAAAGGCTTGGAAAGGATACAGGAATCCTCTTACAGCCCTGAAGGTCCCTTCTTACACAGTGCCAAATATCTCCTGTGAGGACTCCTGTGGCAATTCTCAGCCACGTCCCTAACACCGATCAGTGCTCAGCACCTCGCCGACAGACCCATTACAGGAGCTACAAGGCTCATGCAACCTCAACACCACACAGCAGAAATTGTTTTCTGCCATTAAGAAGTCTACTAAAGTGCTCCTAGCTCTATGCAAGACCATATTACCAGAATTACATAAAAAGCTACAGTTAGGATAGCATGTGCCTATATAGACCAATGTCTATATACTTAAGTATACACATTAATATATAATTACTTATGGATAAAGCAGGCTTGTAAACTTCCTCTGTTTCGGCATCAAAGAAGGGACCATCAATGCCACCGACAATTAGAAGAGAGTTTAATAAAAGCATGAGACAGATCCTGAACTATTGTGTCTATGATGGCATGAGCTGAAAAATGCTGCAAAGCACTTCACACTGTAATTAAAAAAAAAAAAAAAAGTGAAAAGGAATTGCTAAAATTGTTTGACCTTCACATTTAATTCATTCTTTTAATTTAGCCAGGAAAACAGAGTTTTTTTTTAGCGGTAAAAGAAAACATAGCATTTCATGTGTCTGTTGCTGGGATAAGTAACCTAAACAAGGAACGAACTTCAGAAAACAAATTTAACATATGATTTAGAATAATAAGAATACTATTAACTTTATTATTTGCTCTACATTTGCTCATCTGGGACACATGGTTTTTGGTATGAAGTTGGTGCGACGAGACATACTTGAAAATTCACATTTTGCCTAATCATTAGAAGCCTGGAATTCAGATACCAAAAAAAGAGGGGGGAAAAAAGAGAGAAGGGAAAATTGTAAAATTTTCTCAGAAAATTGCCTCAGAATGAAATTCTGGCCTTTTCTTCTACTCTAAAAAGTCATTACCATCTGACAGCTGTTTAGTGGCATATGTGTGTTGGTGGTACCAGTCCAATTCCTAGTGGGCAGGTGTCTGCATCACAAAAGCCACCATCACAATTGGCACTAATTGGCACTCTTGCTGGCAGCCTCCGTAAAGAAAATAAGGATTAGATGGCACAGAGATCAAATTATCCTGTCACCATAAAGGTGATCCGCCCTTTAGGTCAGGAAGGCCTATTGGCAGGACAGTTCAGGGAAGTTTGCACTTCCCGGGCTCATGCTTCGCCAGAGACATGAAATGTCGAGTGTGTGATGCTGGCAACGAGGCATGTTTCACAGGCGCCTTCAGTTCACATTTTTAGCCGAGTTTCAAAGGAAAAAAAAAAAAAAAAAAAAGACCACCAAACAACACCCAAACTCAAAACTCAAACAACAAACCAGAAAATTCCCTCTTAATTTGGACAGTTGCTGATCAATACAAACTTGCTATTTTATGCAGATAGTCACCACGCTGCTCTGCTGGGGTATCAGTATATTTGATGCCTTTCTTTGTATGTGGTTTTTTGTTTGTTTTGTTGGGTTTTTTTTGGAACAGCATACAAATTTTCTGATTTTTCTAACTACAGGGTGCAAAATACCCTGGAAAGTGGGGGGGGGAGGAGGAATGTCTTACAGCTCAGCAAGCTTTATGAGGATATTCTCTTAGTTATTGAGATGAGTTGAATAATTCTCCACTAATTTATACACCAGTGAAACTGGCCTGTTGGCAAGTCCACAATTAATGCGAATGCCAAGTGGGATTGCAGCTTTGTTTCATCTAGGAAAACACTTAGCTGAACAGCAGCTTTCCCAGCTGAAAATGTGTGTCTGTCTTTAAACTTGCAACAGAAGCTGGCATTTCTTCATTTCCATTCACTATATCATTATGATGCATTATACAATGTAATGATGTAATACGCTGGAAAGCTGAAATGCTAGCTCTTTGCCAAAAATAATAATACAAAAAGTGTACAATTATTTTCATCTATGAAAGCCACTCTCACTACCATCTCCAGCTCCCCAGTCAAAGAGAAAGCTTCCCTAACAGCAGATCATCTCTTTCTGCTTGTGAATCCAAACTGAATACGAAAGGGGGGGAAGTCAGCTCATCCACGCCGAGTTACAACTTTCAAAAGATGTAAACATATTTATCACTTCAGCCCAGGAGCTTATCACAGCACATCCCTCATGCTTACCTTTTAATAGTGTTCTTCCCCACAGGATAAGCCCTTACCTGCAGGATGTGCCATTTTGTTCTGCAAGTGGCTGCATTGGGGCTAAGTGTGAAGGGATTACTGGAGGCAAAAAAAGGCACCATGATTTGGACCTTGGTCAGAGGATCTAAATGCTAGGAATTTTTCAGGTTTGATCTTACCTTTCCTCAATCACTAAGTTATGAAAATATCAGGCTTGTGTATGCATAATGATGCCGCTTCAGCAGGGATGTAACCTGCCCCATACCACCAAAAAAAGGCAGTGAGGGAGCAGAAACAAACTGCGGATTGCTTTAGGTTAAGCATCTGCTCTATTCCTTTATCTCCCATTGACTTACAGAGTTCATACAGCCTCAATGCCACAACACACCTCCATAGGCAAAGCTGTGAAATCCATACAGGGTGGCCTCAGTGTGAGGGGCATTTTGCAAAATTCATTCAACATACATGCCGTAGCCATGGGTGTACGAGAAACGGTGGCTCCTACCGGGCTTGTCACGAGCAGCAAAAGCCGCTGTCAGTGGTCCAAGGGCAGAGACAGCCCCAACCAAAGCTCCTGTCTGCTCTGGTTGAGCAGACAGGAGAGACCCGGGGAGCTAAAGATGGTCTTTTAGGAGGAAAACTGAAAACCAGAATAAAATTACAGCAACGGGGAGCGGTGGGGTCAGGGTGCAGCAGGCAGACACCATGCGTCAACCAGGCATAGGTTTGCCACGCAGAGAAAACTCTGCTCCTACAGTGATATACAATTGCACAGTAAGTGTATCTTAATAATACAACAAAGTGTTAGCTCTGATTAGAAAAGAAAGATGAATTCTTCTGCTAAACCAGGGTAACCCTAAAAGCGTGTTAACATGAAATACTAAATAAAATGCTACTCATCTATAATAAATCTTATTACACATTTTGGCAATTTTACTACTAACATACTGAAGGTTTCAAGCAATGTTTGAAAATAGAAATCTTAAATTGAATCATTGTTGCATGAATATATGCAAAATATTCATTTCTAGCACTGTGAGGGTTGAGTGCTTTTAAATTGGAGAAATCACTCATGACTTCACCTTTTCATGCAAGATAAAGTTGTATGTGGTAACATCATTACAATGTCATGAAAGGAGTGGAAATCATACAACAGTTCTGCCTAAAGCTAATATACAAAAAAGTACTTCTATATTTTTCAATATTGTTCAATATTTAAAGGTGCAGTACTAGGCTTTAAATATATTAAAAAAATCATTAGACTTCAGATGTCAGCACGGCCTTCACTGAGTACTGAGACTAATAAAATCATTGATGAGATCTCTTTAATATTTAACAGAATTCATGTCTTAGGTACTAGCCTATTTTCAACTCCAGTCTCTGTGGAGGGAACTAAATATAGAAATTTAAAAAAGCAAACAATTTATGTGGCAGTCATTATAGATTTTTTTTAACTTGGGCACTAAAATTAAACTATTTACTCAATAATACTGTCATAACAACAGAGAAAACACTATGACATTTAAATAGTCTTTCCTATAAATCCTGTAGCAGGAGATTACTTCAAAAGTACATAACACTTTTATACACATTAACAATCAGTAAATTCAATCAGTGAAAATGAACGAGCATATTCTGCAATGAGTTGCCGCATCATGAATTGCCAATATAGAGTTCAGAAGACTTCTGCAATCTTAAAGGTGTTTTAAAAGAGTGGAAAAGGAATAATTTAAGCTTATATACTTCTTTGCCTTTTCTTCCCTCTGATTAAAAATAAAATAAATCAGAACTGAAAGGTCAGCCTCAGAATTAGAAGTTACATTAAAAAAAGCCCACCTTGTAACTTAACTATATTTTTTTAATAGCACACATGGGGGGGGGAATAAAAAATGGGGTAAGGCAATTGCACAATGTCAGGATCAACTTTAAACTCTGGTACACATGAGATGGATAGCTCTATCTCTGTGAGGCAGCCACCACTCTGGCGCTTGGAGTCACAGGGATGCAAAGTAAAAATGTCTCCGGATCTGAATTTCAACCCCACCACCAAAATATTCTAATTTGTTAAAATAAAAATGCAGATCTCTAAATTATTGCCTTATTTTTATGTTAAAAAAAAATAAAGTCCTGCCTGCCATGGTTAGGCCGTTGCTAGGTGACAATGCCGCGGCATAGACCATTGCTGGTGATGAATGGCACGTCAAGCCTGGCCGGGGCAGTCCCCGCACCAGGGCTGCAGCCATCCCGCATGGCCCTCGTGCCCTCCAACGGGTCTGCCATGACACTGCACAAAGGGCAGGCTGCAAAGGCCAGGGTGAAATTTTGGCAGCAGGAGGGTGGGTCTGTCCCACAATGGCCCAGCCAGGAAGATTCTGGCATTGCACCAGTGAGGTTCCCCACACTTTTGTCCTTTAGCAGTGATGCTAAAGCCAACAGGGGCATGTAACTTTACCAAGGAGCAAATGAAGTCTGTCTAAAAAGCTATCAATGGCATTGCAGCTCACATGAACCCACAAGTGGTGCAGATGGTCCAGGCTGACACTGGTGCACCATCTCCATAGTCTGCTGTGGCCATCGTCAGACCCCAGCCAGCACTGATGTCCCTGCTGTCACTGAGCTTGTCCTTATTTTAGATGCTCACAAATCAGGTTGGGGATTCCCCTTGCACAGGTCCCACAGGTACTGCACCTGTCTTGTAACCCCGCTGCCCATCCACCACTTCTCCACCTTCACAAGTCCCATTGGGATGTGGAAAGTGAGGGCAAGAGCCTTTTCACCAAAAAACATTATATTTGAGTGATGGACAAGGATGAATCCTTATGCAGGCTGTCTGGTAAGAAAATCCCCAAGCACAAGAGGAGCAGCTCTGCCCCATCACTGTAACCATCACAAGATCACCAGGAGCTGGGCACAAACAATAAGTTCTCTCTTTCCCCCCTCACACTGGTACAAACCCAGCCTTCACCACAGCTCACCTCGCTGGGGTCTCTGCATGTTCATTTCCTTTAAAAATACACAACAAGGATATGCCAAGGAAACAAACAATTTGGTGGTGTTAATCCATAGATTATTGACAAGACAGATGAGATTCCTTGGGTCTAATGCTCTCTGCTACTCAAGGGCTAGCTAAGCTCTCTTTTTTCAAATATGTGGATTTTGAAATGATGGATCGTAATAACAGAGCTGGTGCCTATGAACGGGGATTGCAAACACTTAATATTTCAATAGAAGTGTGTGCAACATGATCCAATCACTCTGAAAAATGTACAAAGTGGAAATATATAAAGAAAGCAGCTGGCATGAAAAAGAATAAACAAAGAAATATTGATAAAACCCTGCATGGATTAGGCAAAATATATTCAAGATGCATTTGAATAATCTCATATATATTTATATGTGTGTACATATACATATATATTCAAAATACAGAAAGATTTCTTACCTCATCATTTCCCTTCTTTGAAGGACAGATCTCTGAATTAACACCTCCCTTGCAAATCACAGGGTTGTGCTTGTGCACGACAGCCCAGCTCCCCAGATACCGCTCGTGCCTTGAGAGCGTGCTCACACAGGGGGTGACTCTGTGAGGAGCGCGGCACAATTGCCCCCAATCAAGGAAAGCACATGTTTCACGCTAAACTCATATGGAACCCTTTGAACGCTATATCTTGTTATTCATTAGACTAACTTTTTGCATGTTTTTATATGGGACACCCCAGTGATTTCAGTATCAGGCCAGGAGAAATCATTTGCGTTGCACTTACACTACAGTATTTACTTCCCTACGTCTCTGTGGTAAAACCAATCTTACCCCTCAGAGCTGACGTTATGTAAGAATGGAGCGCATTTTAAGGCTGAAAATGCACCGTCTCAACGTGCAGTTCCCTGACCCACAGCATGTCCCTGCAGCTGAGCTGGGGTAACTGCTACAGACCACGCATACCCCACTGAACCCACACCAAGGGCAAGATATCGCAAACTACTTTAAACTTCAAAGAAAAAAAAAAGGCAAAATCATTTTACTTTGCAACTGATGCAGGCTAAGAGGATGTACACAAATGGTGAGTACAGGTCAGCTGATGGGTGGGAGCTTTTTATGCTGCAGTAACTTCCTATTGAATCTGAGCCCCAAGCTATTCTGCAGTTTGAGGAAGGAAGTAGTCGTAACAACCTTCTCTCGTTCTTCATTATTTTCTGCTTGCTTGCTTTCTCTGCACTTCTACCACCAGATCATCACCAATTTTCAGAAGGCCACCTTGAGTGATGAGTGAAACCAGAGCACCACCCCCAGCTCTCCAGTATCCACCCGTACCAACTTACCCACAGGGTTTGCTTTGTGGGGTTTTCCCCGTTTTAATCACAGCTGCCCCAAAAGCCACCTTCCTTTGCTCCACCACAGCAGCCTACCTACTGCTGAGATTTCATTACAGTAAGCTTTGCTAATTTATTTTTTCACAAGTGATTATTCCATACATCATCACAACTTCAGTGATGATCTTCACTGTCTGTGTCTGCCAATGGTCTGAGAACTACCAGGGCTTTGCCGGAGCACCACGCTCTCCCACAGAGTAATGTGACAGGCTATAGGTAGCACTTTCCAAACACCCAGCTCCTGGCCACCTGGCAAAATTTATCTGTCTGTGGAGAATGAACCCACTATCTTTGCCATGTAACAGGGTTTACTGTCACACACCGAGCAGGCTCTCTAGCATTGACTGCAATGAGCAGAAGTTCTAACACTTGATCTTAAACTAGCTGCAATGGGTTTACTAGCAGGTCAGCACCTCTGTTCGCACATTCCCTTACCAGAATAGCAGCTGCTTGGCTATGTCACCCAGCAGACCTTTGGCTGAACACTTCGGGATTGCCCTGCCTGGAAGCAATATCCCCATCACAGCATTTCAATCTAGAAGGATGGAGGAGATTCAGACATCATCCAGCAACGTGCTGCCTTTCCCAGCTGAGCCCTCTGAGAGGCAAAGAAGTGGATTTTGGACCAGGTGTGAATTTCCAAGGACTTCATAGATCAGGAGAGGATGTCTGAAAGCTAACCCAGCTACAATCAAAAGTTTTATTCTGGCTTTTTACATGCCTGGTCTGGTCCTTTCTTACTTGGCCAGCCTATATCTGCTCACTGTCATAAATTCCAAATTGCGGTCTGCAGGCTGTATTTCCCCCAGATTTACACGCAACTATGATCAAAATCTGTTGCTTAGTACAGACCTCTGTAATGAGCCCGAGATATTCTATCGCAGGCTAAATTTCTGACTCACATGATATGAAGCAACGCAATGAGACACACACACACATAGAAGAGCAGGGGTTCAAAACAGCAGCAGCTTTCCTCTTGGCGTAGGGCAGAGGCACTTTGGTTTCCTGAACAGGTGGACTACCTGACAAGCAGCAGGTAGCCTTGCTTTTGACTACTACATTTTAAATCAGGGCTGTTTGGCAATTCATTAGTGTCTGCTAACTGTTAAACACAGGAAAGTTCAAAAACATGCATATGTTTCCCTCCCTGCTTCCTAGGTGGTATCTGTTTCAAGCAGCAACCTTTTCACTTTGTGCATCAAGACTTGTAAACTTCCCGTGGCTACACCAGCAGTTCCTAACCAGGTGCCTGCGCTGGAACTGCAGTCTCTGAAAAGCAGCAACCTCCATATGCTGATCTCCGCCTATGTAAATGCCATTCGTTTCTCCTTGAAAGTTTATTGTCAGAATTACTGAAATGTACACAAATGTCTATATTTGAAGGTGAAATTTGGTGGAAAAATAAAGATATAATAGGATCCTTTCTTATATAATTTCCTGGTGTGATGTCTGTCTAAAAAATGAAGTGAAATTATATGATGTCAAAAATCATGTTTCAAAATGATTGACAACATGTGAGTGTTTTGCATCGTGAAATGAGGTGGAAAATTTTAATTGCATGATGGAAGGACATAATATTTATTAGAACCTTGTAACCACACTGGATTTCAGTAAAGAGGACACAGTTTTAAATTTTATATTAATACTTCAGGCTAAATCTTAAATGAACACACACTTCAGGCTAAATCTTAAATGAACACACAGAAGCAAAATCCTGCCTCAGCATCTCTAAGTTTTTAATTTCTAATAGTAAAATAGCATCTATAGGGTTGGCACATGACCATAGTGACAAAAAAGATTCTCTTGGACGTGCACTGCTATTCTGATCTAAGCAATACATAGTGCCCAGCTCCCAGGTCACTGAAGAAATAGCTGCTCTGTACACATGGCATTCTGAGAAAGGTCTACTGAAGAGTTGGGTAGGCTGAAATTCTAGGAAAGCCAAAACTAGCTACTATTTATAAGCTCCTTTCCATCCTTCTCAATGACAATAAAAGATGGGCTCACTCCTTGCAGACAGGATGGGGGGATAAATCCCAGAATCTAAGCCCTATCAGGGAAAACTCCAAGTAAACAGCAACAAGTTCAGGAAGAGTCCTAGATGACTGCATAACAGATTTATTATTGGGGCTGGCCAGTGCAGCACCAGACAGTAGTACTTTTCAAAGAAAGTGCTCTAGAGAAAGAAAAAAGTGAGGTAACATTAAAAAGGAGGAAAGCAGAGATATATGTGCATGGAGGTAACTTGAAGTAATCAATCTTAGCTTTAAGACATGCCCTAAATATGTTTTATGTCAGTAAGGAATCTGGATGGGGCAATCTATTTAAGGTTCAGCAATATCAGTTAAAATTCCTGCCCTTTCCTCTTCTGGCGTGAAAGGAGCTTGAGGCACTGAGACACGGCAAGCAAAGCCACCCCTTCCCCTCCTCAAACTCTGGTCAGCTTTCTGAGCCTGCTGACAATACCACTCTGGGGGAATGCAAAGGAAATAGGAAATCCTGATTTTGAGCAAAGCTTTTGCGAAGCAGCACTCTGTGACCAGCCCAGCGCAGAAAGGTGTGAGAGCGTGGCTGCTTTGCCACCTGTGCCTTCAGCAACCAGCTGAATTTAGTGAGAAACTTTTTCCAGCAATATCTTCTCGTGAGAGCTTTCCTGACCAGGAAGTGACCAGAGCACAGGTGAATCACAGAATAATAGAATCATAGAATGGTTTGGGTTGGAAGGAACCTTAAAAATAGTTCCAACCCCCCTGCCATGGGCAGGGACACCTCCCACTAGACCAGGTTGCTCAAAGCCTCATCCAGCCTGGCCTTGAACACCTCCAGGGATGAGGCATCCACAACTTGAACGTCTGGTGTTTTTACACATCCCCTCCCACCCGTTTCTGCAGTGTCAGGTCTGGGTTTGGAGATTTTGGTTTAGTTTGGAGATTTAAGACCAAGCAAAACTTGTACTCAGCTGGAGTTGGAGTCTGCTCTCCCCAGCCTGGCCAGGAACCTGAACCACCCGTGACAAGGCAAAAAACAAGCAATCCTCAAGTACCGCAATGACATACAAAGACAAGAAAAACATAATTCTCTGTGCAGGCACAGTAAGTCATGATGAATATGGAAAAGCAACTTTTAAATACTTTATAATGGCTCTCACTTAAGAGAAAGAAAAAACTATGTAACCAAAATAAAAAGCATGGAGAATCCAGAAATCCATAAGGAAATTTTGAGAGAAATGAAACAATCTCAACAGAGCTGAGTACTATTCTGTTCATGTAAAACACGGGGGACTGTATTAGAAATGTCTATGTGGAGCTGGAAGAGAATGGTTGAAATGATAACCAACGAGTTTAAACGAAGCATCAGGAAGGGAGAAGTATGAAAAGCTACAGAGGGGAAACAAAAAGGACAGCTTCAAATTGTCAGAGGCTCAGTATACCAGTAATTCACAAAAATTTGGGCTAGGACACAAATCACAGCACTGGAATCCTAAAGGATCATTGAATGGGTCTGCAGCTAGTCAAACAAAAGAGGTCAGAAATCAAAATGGTTAGCAATGAGTAATAAGAAACCTTAGATCCTTAAAGAATTGTTTGAAATAGATATTTATGCTCCTCGCCAAGGAAGGGAGAGATTTTCCTCTTTTCCATCAAATTAGCTTTGACTGAGTGCTGGGAACAAAATACTCTCCTGATTATTCACACCAGCTTTTGAATGGGGTTTTATTTTATCTGTGCACCTCCACTGAGAAAACCAACATACAGAAAAGTTTTGCTCAAAACCCACATTTGTGCCCAGAGAGAGGGATTGACACATCTTTGCATGAGAAGTGCTTATACCTTTCTCTGGACTAGGGCAGAAAACAGTAAGAAAGGGTTGATCCCACTGACTGCGCCAAGG
Source organism: Pterocles gutturalis (assembly GCF_000699245.1). Taxonomy (NCBI): domain Eukaryota; kingdom Metazoa; phylum Chordata; class Aves; order Pterocliformes; family Pteroclidae; genus Pterocles; species Pterocles gutturalis. The sequence continues at coordinate 79,996 of NW_010132970.1, read as the reverse complement.
AACACATTTCCCAGAACTCCAGTCCTGGGAAGGTTTGCAAAACTCCATGTCTAATCCATGATGGATTAACCCGATCTACCTGGCACACGCACAGAAGATCCCTGCCGGTGTCCCAGGGAGGGGGGGACCGCCCTGCACACTGCCAGTGGAGTAACAACCCTGACCTCTAATGCTCAAATTGCGCTCTTACCCTGATGTGCTGCCTGAAGCCCAGACTGAGCCAAACCCAGATCAATGAGGGGGGGGGGAAACAAAAAGTTGTAAAAATGTATTAGATATTTCTGAATAACAAATAAATCTGAGGAAATCACAATCTGCTCACAGCTATTCCATGAGAAGGAGAAAGCAAGCCAGATCAATTATTCATTTCAAGTTACTCAGTCAGCACTCCATCAGGCTCTTTTATAAGTCAAAAATGTTACAGGATAAACATGGCTCTGAAACAAATGTCTGCCCTGTCCTCAAACAAGGAGCAATTGCGGATGTACCTAGGAAGTCCCACACTGAGGAAGGTCTCCACGACACACACCCAGCCTCTTGCACTGCTCTGTCCTGCCCTCCTGCATTTGCCAAGGGTTGGAGTTGGCCAAATTTGTGGGTCGGCTCCTTCCTCTCTCCTCTCCACATACGTACACTCACAATTTTTTTTTGCAATCTGGGATTCTCATTGTAATAATAAAGCATGAGTCCACCACTAATTCAGACAGAGACTTTCTTGCAAGGAACCTGGGCAGGTTATGGATCAATTCAGCAGTAAAGACTCCACTTTCTGAAGATTACTACTCCCCAAATTGCTCTTTGCTCCAGTCATTGTGAAGTGTTTATAAAATGTTTGTTTCCCATATCTGAATATTAATGAAACTTTTTTTAATAACACTACATAAAACACCTGTGTCTTTGTGTACACCGGAGAAAATTATTGCAGTAGTGTGAAATAAAAATGCTGGGGTCCTTCAAACTTTAAACCACCAAAGACCGATCTGCTTTCTTCCACCTGTTTGTATTGTTCAGTTTTTCTGTTCAGAAAATAAATAACCATTTCTGAACATGCAACCTCAGAGTACATAAGAGCAGCACAAAGTAATTATGAGTTTATGACATCATCTTAATATTACAAGGGAGAGACTGAAAGACCCAGGAGAAACTCCAGATTTCCCTTTTGGGAAAATGTTAATGGATGCTTACAATCTGTTTTCCTTTGTTTGGATGTTACAACCAATAATACACTTTTATGACTATAAATAAAGTCTAAAGTTGAATTAATCCAACAAGCTCCTGAGCCTGCGGCTCTGAAACTTGATTCACATTCACAGTAAAGATTTATGAGTCACTTGCAGAGAATAAGTTGAAGCTGCAAGATTTGGGGTGAAATTATTCAAAAGGGTGATTATTTTTGGAATGATTATGCATGCACACCTGATCAGAGTGTCACCTGAGCCCCCTTGTCCTACATGATGAAATGTGGCAATTTTTCTGCATTTCTCTTTGCCTGTACAAAAGAAGAGCATGCAAGAGCAATCAAACTGTTTATTGTTGCACACACTGGATCATCTTCTGGATATATTTTCTGTTTTACTTGGATCACAGGACATGTTATTTAAACCATTCACGTGAATATACTAAATTTACTGACAACTGCAAAGTGAAGGCATAAAACTGATTGCTGTTCTTCTTGTGTGGGTGTGTCTATATATATATATTTTTATATATGCATGCATGTATATACGTATATGTGAACCAAAATACTTTTGTATCTGGGATGCAAAGTTAAGCACTCGAACTTTGGGAGAAGCAGGCAGTAGTGACTGTCCCTGCTGTATGCACTGTGGGAAGAGGGACTTGCTTCTTTTCTTTCTTTCACTTTCTTGCTCTTTTGCTCTGTTCCTCTTTCTTATAACTAACTATTTGGCCTCCACCTTTGCCCAACAGGTTTGCAACCATCAACAGTGTAGGACCACGAGTACCACCAGATGAGGCCATGGACTGTGAGGAAGACAGAAGGCATCCCTACCTAAGGCCTTCGGCTTGAATCTCTCTCTTGTGATGCGGGTTTTGACACCTAGATAACTGGTGTTTTTTAAATTATTTTGTCCAAATGAAATAAGCTTTGTAAAGTATACACGGAAAACAAAGTTGGAAAATATACCCTGGTTGATATTCTTTCTCTGCCTGGAATATGAGATAACTCTACAGCCATCTGAAAGGTTTTCAGGAGCCTCCTTTTATAAAATTTTTGAGGCAAAGTCTCAGAAACTGCATCGTTAGTCACTTCACTCTCTCCATGTTCTTCCTGATAAGATGTTTTTCTCCTGTGTAACATATGTTTCTCCCTTTTTAGTCCTAAAAAATTTTGCTTTGTTCAGGCAGTTCAAAACTGATATAAACTTTCTCCTTGATCTCATACTGATTTGGCCTGAAACAAACCCCCTAAAAGCCTCCAAAGCATAAGCAGGTTCAGGTCAAGCTCCAGATTTGGTACTGGGTGCTTTTCTCTGGAACCGGCTGAGCACAATTTCAGGAGGTTTCTCTCTTCTCTGCACAGACTCCCAAACTGAAAGGGACATCTCTCCTCCCAACTCTTGTCTCCTTTCCAGAGAGTCTCTACACAAGACCAAATTTAGCTCCATGTCAAAAGCCCTGGAAGGGCCACCTACTACCTGTGAGGTGCAGATGCTTGCAGCTAAGTACATCTTAAAGCCATTCTTCTTTCACTCACCAAAAAAAAAAAAATTTCAAGGAACCAAATATATTTGCAATTTCAGGTAAAGTTCATTAAGTAATTCTGAAAACAACTTTAAAACATGCAGAAAACCCAAAATGTTTTCTGAGAACACTTTCAAAAAGCAGTGTTCTGATTCTTCATTTCAAAATAATCTTTTGTGCCCAGAAATTTGCCAACGTTAAATAATAAAAGAAGGTTTTGAAATGAAAGTAAAACTTTTAATTCAGATAAATAAAAATCTTTCTTGTCTTCCTGTTTCTCTGACAAAACAGAGGGTTTGTTATGGGTTTTCCCATGATGATTACTCTAAGCCTGATTTTCTATTTTCCCAGTTTGGCCAGTGAACCAAACCCATCAGTTATTTGCCCTTTGCTGTGTACAGTGGCATCTCATTTTCTAAGAAAGCAAGTCCACAAAGAGGAAAGGTGCCCTGTGGGTCTTTCCTCACACTACCACTTCTCCTGCCAGCACCATCACAAATTCAGTGTCAAGTCCTCCTTATAGGAAATTAAAACCAAGTATGGAATCAAACCAAAATCTTCTCTCCTGGTCCCTACGCTGTCTCTGTACCCCTACACCCTGCTCCTACCTTGTCCTCCAGCTCTCCCCATGGCCTTGAGATGGCTCCTCGTTGCTTCTGTACAGCATGTCTTGAGATGCAGAGGAAAGCGGGTGCATTGTGCCCTGTCTTCTTTACGGTGCACGAATGCATGGATAGTTATAATTTAGCCCTAGGGTGGCATCACGCAGTAAACCACACTAAAGTAATTATTAGCTTCTGCAGTGTTATTTAGGGGACTACCATCCTACCGTTATTTTATAACATTGGTACAGATTAATAGTGATACCACTGCCTTCAGCGTGCAGAGTTTGCTATGGGTTAAGACCCATGGCAGTCTGTACCATTCAAGAGAGCCATGCAATAAAAATAAAAGAATCATTTCTAGTAAGTTCTGACTCTGATTAAAAAACAATCTTTATGAAATAGATGCTAATAAAATTGCTTTCCTAATTACCCAGAGCTAGTTCATTTCCCAGCAAATATAATAAAACAGAGTTACTTGGCTCTGATTCACAAAATCTAAACCCAAGCTCATTATTAAGGCATTTAGCAGTGAAAAAGCATGTGTGCATAAGATGCTGTCCCGTCAAGCAGAATGCAAGAAAGCTTTTGAAGTTAGACCTTTGAAGTCTCAAGTTATTGCTGCATTTTTTTAACGCAGGTATTTCAACAAGAGAAAATCTCTCTGCGTTATTTACACAGATGGAACAGGGTACCCTATTATACCATCATACTCAGTGGAGATTTCAGTTAGAAGCAGAAAAGTCTTCATTTAAAGAAATATTTAGAGCTGGTAACACAGCACTTCTTAATCTGTGGAACCATTACAGGGCTGTGAGCCTTTTACATACTAGAATAGACCAGCCAATGTCCCAAGGCTATTATTGCTATGACTGGTAACACATTGAAATCTCTTTCATCTGCCTAACCTGGCATTTTGATGATGCATGAATATGTTTCAGTTTAGGGGGTTATGTTTATGCTTTATTTATTGTTGCTTATGTTTCTGCTCTCTTCAAAACTTCCTTCAACTTCTGGATGCACGAATGTTCTACCAAGCTCTCCAGTTCTCCCTCTGCCAGAAGTCCCTTTGACATCTAAAGATTCTGACTCCCACAACTACAGGCTGTAGGTCCCTGTTTCTAAGGATCAAACACGTTGGGACAGGCCAGATGGGACACCAGCTTCCCCACTGCATGAAGCACATGGAAGAGAGACCACTGACACACACAGGCTGCATTGGTGGTGATGCAGACCCAGGATCAGAGTTCTCAAATCACACAGAAGCTGTGGGCACTTCGGAAGCCAATACCTGTACAAATCCATCCAATCATCTCACACCCCAAGGCAACAGTGCCTCTATTTGAGTATGCCTTTTTCACCCATTTACAAACACCTGTTTTATTTTCCACATCAAATATGTATGATACACACCCAGGTATACTCCAGGTCAATACTTGAGTAAAATCTACTGAAAGTGTTTTAAAAGTACAAACAGATCATAGGAAGTCACCAACCACCTCTCTGCTCCGTGGCAGGAAATATTGCACTTAAACCCTTCCCAGCAGTTGTTGCATGAAGGCACTTTTGTATTTCCCTAAGCGTAGCAAGTATTTTGAGATAGCTGGCTAAGGCAGTTCCTGCAGTTAAGGGATACCCAGCAGCCCACAATCTCAAGCCACCTGATCCTTCTACACCTTGGTTTCCTTATGACAAAATGGAAAGAACACTTCCCTCCTGCGCGAGCCAGCAGGGAGGCTCAAAAAGTGAACATATGTAATTCTGATAAGCAGCATTCCTCTGGAATGAAAAATGCTTGGGGAAGGACTTCCACAAGCAACCAACATGACCACAGGGATACCAGTAAGAGCAGAGCTAACCCAACATGAAGGTTAGCTGCTGCTCCTGTTCCCACGTACGGGGCACAGTGTGATGCTACAGGGCACCTCCATCCTCTCCTACATTTGGAGGCAGACTTTGAACTCCCTGGGCTCTAATAGGGCTAACTCAGAGAAATGCACAAAAAAGGTACCACAAAGTATTTGGGATTTTCACACGTGGCAGAGCACTCACTCGCACCCCAGGAGGTGCACTGAGGAAGAGCCTTGATGGCACCCCTGCACCGTACCTGCCTAGTGAGGAGATAAATGCGTTACAGACCAAACAGCCATCCTGACAGATGGACACATTCCCCCGAGGGTGGGAAAGAGGAGAGAAATTCTTCTCTGCACACCTGACCATCAATACCATCATTTCCCAGCTAACTTTTGATCTATAGCTTGTGCTTCACCAGAATACCTTGAACCCATCCAACACCCACCTATAGCCACACCTGCATAAAATCAGCCATTCTAAACACACTTGTAAGCCATAAAAGTATCAAATTAGCATGTCTTCTAGTTTCTTTAATATTTTCACGCTATTTAGCTTTAAAAAATAAAATCCTTTTGGAAAGAGCTCTCAGCCTAACGCCTACGGACAGGAAGTCCCATTGTGGAACTGAACAGCTTCTCCTTGAAATCAAAGTGTTCCCACACCTTTGGAAGTGACTGCAAGACCAGGGCCTTCATTAGCTAATCTCTTGGTGGTAAAGAAGCCACAAAATCATCCAGCTCCCTCTCCACGGCTGTACAGGTTCTGCTAAGCCATCCAGGGGAAAAAAAAAAAGAAAAAAAAACAAACCACAAAACACTAAAAACTTCTTTCAGTCAGTGGATTAAGCAGCTATGACTCAGAATTCACACTGGAGATGATCTGTGAAGTAAGATGGCACAACTTTTATATAGTCTCTTTCTTAACCTTCACCACCCTGCAGCACTGCTCGCTGCAGCTTGTGCACACCTCCTGTCCCCTCCCACCACTTCTGGTGGCATCTGCGATACTTTGACCCAGGATGCACTAAGGATAAAGTTTCTATCTCAACTTCAGATTGCTTTGGGTTTTTGTGGTGGTAAGTTAGATCCTTAACATTATCTTAACGCACTTTTATGGTTTAATTTCCCCTTTTGTGGTGCTGTTTTCCTCAATAAGACACTTAAATTGAAATCAGATTTCCTCTGAAGGAGCCAGCCTGATTTTCTTCGAAAGCCCAGTACAATACAGTCATTCCACTGAGACTGACAATTTTATTATGGCTGCATTTCCTTTTTGCCTACAAAATGTTTGTTTTATAAATAGGCCTTTTTAATTTAATGTAATTTTTTTGTACAACAGCAGAAATAGTCAAAAAACACACAACACAGCTACAAAATTTTGGTTCTGTTATACACGCCTTCCTTAATTTACTTTCTGTTGGCTGAGGAGGAGAAATCAACTTTTTACCTAAGGCAATATGTATGTAAAATTTCAATCTAAAGTAAAACCCAGCCCCCCGGTCTTCAAGCTATATCACTGAAGATGTGGTCTTGTAATTAAAAATAGTAGGTGAAAAAAACCAACAACAAATAAAAAACTACATTGCATTTTAATGAATGAGACAGCTACAAGCAGAAACATGATGAGGACTGTGGAAACTAATCAACTGACAATTGCTTTTATGATTTTTACACCACTCACGATTTAACAAGGAGGGTTTTTTTTTCACCACATGCTTAATTTTAAGCACATGAGAAGTTGTGTTGGCCTCAGTGGCTTTTTTAACATATTTAAGACTGCACAAGTGCTTAAGCACCTTGTCAATTAGTCTCCCTTTTGACTGTGAAATTAAACTTCTTCATTTTTGCTCCGGGAGGGCACAAAGCCTCCTATTGAGAGCTTTGGCTCTCCTTATGGCCCCACCAACCACATCTACATCACATGGCACGACCTACTGCAATGTCCCTGTGCCCACCTTGACCGTGAGCTGGTCCCAGCCACTGGGCCCACATGCCCAGATCTTCTACCTCCATAAACCAGTGTGGAAGGAGAAGGGAGTAGAGGGAAAGGTTTATATCCCAGGTTGAGCCTAAAGCAGCCGAGTATGCCATTGGCCTCAGGGGCTAAAAGGGTTGGTTAAATCGGGAGCAGCCTTTACCACCTGGCTGGAGAAGGGCTCAGTGTCACCTTTCGGGATCTGCAGCACAGACCACACCTCCACCAGAATTTCTGCGTCCCCTACAACTGCAGACAACTGAACAGCACATCCATCCCAACAGCCGTCTAACAGAAAATAAAGAAAAAAAAATCTTCCTGAAACACACATCCAGATTACTTTTTATATTTTTGTAGTTGTTAACAACTGGTCTGAACTGCTCCGCAACAGTTTAAATTCCAGTAACAGGTTTCATATGGTCGCTATAACATCTCAGTGTATTAATTGGTTTTCAAGACCCCCAAGCAATAAAAATGTAGCCATTCAAGGTCACAGTTTGACTTATTTACAACTGATGTATAACTTGGCAAACTCTGCATTCAGCTACTTTGTACAATAGAAAATATATTGTCATTCAGGTTAACAAAAGACTCTTTTCTTTGCCACCTCACTACAATGGCCCTGCAAATGAACACCGCCTGAATAAAATCCTAACCACATTTTCACTCTCATTAACCACAGTAGGGTACCACACAATTTGCCTGGCTCCTACTTAGACCACTGTGCACCATTTTACTAGCAGCAGTTTGATGGGTTTTATGGCAGGTGATATATGGAGTGGGAGTTTCGGGAGTCGTAAACAGAAGCCACAGTGTATCACAATGTGGTTTAGGGATATAATGACTGTGCTGTAAAGCAAAGGATGACAATACTGCACTAGGCTTGAGGTAGTGAACCAATAGACCAAACAGCTCAACATAATTCAAGTGACAAACAGAGGATCCTAGGTGTGTGCTGGCCTTCCTATATCTTTCATTAATTACCCCTGATGAATTTGATTAAGAATTACTAAAACCGAAATAAATCTGCAGCCAAGAGAAAAATTATAGAGTATCTCCTTGTATTTCTTGGAAGAAGTTCCTCTCCCCCAGTGCATATATATACACCCCATATTACCAGTTCTTAACTAGCCTTTTGTATCTCCAGGTAGACAGTCCCCTTTGCTGCTGAGGCTATCATTGCTTATTAACACACCAGAACAAATACTAGCCTGGAGACCTTTCGCACACACGCAAGGGGGCAGGTGATGCTTTTAGCTATGTCTGCAAAAGCTGGGCTCGATGCCACGCTGAACAGAAAGACCTCCCATAAAAATTGTGTTCATATTTATTCATGCTCTGAGGTCAGATAGTGCTCTACTTTGTCCATGGGACACTACAGCGTTCTTCCAGCCCTACAGATAATCTTAATTCCCATCTGAGCTGGGTGATATTTGAGGATGGTCCATTTGCTACTGGTTGATCCCATTGTGCAGTATTTGGATTGGGATTTCCACAGTGATCCTGTAGTGGTCAATCCCTGCAATTCTTGCAAAGGTGGTTTGGTTTTTTTTTTTTTGGTTATTGATATTGGCTAATTATGTCACAGAATAAGAAAACTGTCTGCCTGGTTCCCAAAGCTGTGTCATTAGCCACATTGTGATAGATCGGTGTCAGTGACAGAGCTCTCTCCCAGCATTCAAAACTGGTTTAGCTGCATTTAAACTAAATAATAATACTTAGCACATATAGCGCTTTGCATATTCAAAGCACTGTACAAACACCAATTAATTAATCCTCATAACATCCCTGTGAGGTAAGTAAGTATTATCTCAGTTTTACAGATGGGGAAACAGAGACAGAGAGGTTAAGTAAAATGAAAAATTAAGGTGGGGGTGTGCTGGTTAATTTGGAATTGCACTTTGTGCTGTTTGAAAAATTAGAAGGTGCTGTAGCAGATCTCCATTATTCTGCCAGAGAAAGCAACATTTTGATGTGCTGACTCCCCTGGTAGGAGCCACTGCCTCAGTCAGGCACCTTCAAGCTAAACCTTCATGTTCTCTGGCTGGCAAACACACACAAAAAAATACACCTAAATATATCCCTCCGCTTACAGTAAAATATAGGTAGACGTATCTCCTGTTTCCAAGCATACTCCATAAATATCAGAGAAGATTGTGAGATAAATAACTTATTTTGGTAAAACTGCTAAGAAGGAGCTAAGGAATGACCTGCTTGGAGGGCCAGTAATGATGCCAAAACCTCCAGATAATTGTTCTTTTCCGACATCATCCGTATTGTCCTGTCCTGGACCAGCACCAGGGAGGAACAGACCTCCTCATGTCGCACAGAAAGCAGTCTCCAACCCAGAAAAATAGTGAGTATGCCTTACCTCTGAAAACAAAAAAATACAAAGTGCAAGAGAGACACCAGCTTGAGAGAATCACCCAGAATTGCTAAATAAATAACTGGGAGTTTACATTTGTTTTCCTGTAGCTTAAGTGCTTTCAATTTTCAAAGGAAGAACCACTAATGAGAGAAAAGTCCAGTGTTTCGCTACCTAAACCCAAACCTACGTAGTACTCTCTGCTGCTGCATACCTGCCAGGTTATTTTATCATTGTTATCTTAATAAGGACCTCTTCCCACCCATTTGATATTCAACACTGCCTCAACACATGAACCCTATATTAAGTAGGAAAAGCATAAAATTGACATTAAGTGGATTTGGAGACAGGGGGAGATGGAGTAGGTGCTTGATCCATCTACCCCATGCATTAACTTACACGAGCAGTGAAGAAGGAACAATTGCCAGGATAGCAGCTCTGCAGAAAGGAAACCAGAGAACGAGGGGCTCTGGATCACAGGTTGAACGTACTTCAACAATAGTATGCAGCTGAGAAAAAGGCAAATGCCATGCTGCGACGTTTAAACAGAAGTAGAGTCAGCAAGACTCATAAAGCAACGCTTGCACTTTGCTGAGTGCCAAGGAGACCTCACCCAGTGCACTGTGTTCTCCTGAAGGCATCGTGCTTCACAAAAGGCATGGCCCAATTGGAGAGAGTTCAGAGGAAAGAGGGGAGAACAATCAGAGGTCTAAAAACCATGACTTGTGAGGAAAGATTGAACACAGTGGGGTTGTTTGCTCTAAAGAGAAGACTGAGGGGAGACATGATAACAGTCTTCCAGTGTATAAAAGGCTGCAGCAAAGAGGAAGGGAACAATCTGTTTTTCCATGCCCATGACTAAAAGGACAAGAAAAAGCTGGCAGCAAAGAAGATTTGAGTCACATATTAAGAAAAGCACTTCCAACAGCAGGAACAGTGAAGCTCTGGAAGAGATTGGCAAAAGCCATGTAGAGTTTCTCTTGATAGAGGTGCAGGAGATGTTGCCTTAGCATGGAGGGATATGCACAATGACCTTTCTCAATGTCCCTTCCATCTCAGTGTCCTATGTTAGATGACAGGTGCTCTGAAGACAGCAACTTCTGGTGCCATAGTACCTAGTAAATCTGGTCAGCACACTATGGCTCAGCCAGACTCAGTGTACAGCCAGACCATAACAACCTTAGTTATTATCAGAGCAGCTTGGAAAGAGCTATGCTGAAGTTTTAACCGGAAGTGGCTGTATAACACTCACATAACCAATCCTATATCCTTCCTCCTAACCTTGTACTCTCGTAACTGCTAGATGCCAGAATTTGAGGATTTAATAGCCAGCATGACTTCAGACAGGTTCAACTTGCAGCCAGCAGAGTGGCTGCCAGGGGACCCTGAAGGCTGGCAAATGAGGTTAGGGATCACCCTTCCCATACAAGCATCTCCAGGCACCTACAGACAGTCAGTACCTGTGCACCTCTCTGGGTTAAAAATGTTGGGTCTTTTCAATATCTTCCTCCTTGCATATTGACTTTCCTCCTCCCTTCAGCTTCCCTCAGTGGTTCCTTTTATCGCATCTTTCTTCTCCTCACCCTGTTGTCTTCTTTTCATAATCTCTTTTAAACAAAAAGTATGTCCAGTGCACGTGGAGTCCAAGTCACAAACATGCAATGTTTAACTGGGAACAAAGTAGGAGAAAGGAATCCTACTTTGCTAGGAGAAACCTTGGCAAGTGTGGGATGCTTTATCTGCTTGATATTTAATATGCTGCTCCGAACAGACCCTCTAGCCTCGTCTGACACAAAACGGTGTTTTGTCTGAAATAATTTGGAGGTTGCTGATCTTTTGGTGCCTGCAGAGACCACTAGCTTTTGGAAGTAGATGCCTGATCCTAAGAGAACCAAAACTGTAAAGAAATGCCCCTCTCTGCTGGCTATGACCTCTTGCAGGACAACCACATCACTGGAAAACTTCTAAGATCATCACAGTTGAAGAGTTATAAGTAAAAATATAATTCACTTAAAATATTAAGGCAGGTTTACTCTTTTACAATTTTCAGTTCTTACAAAGAAAAAAGCAAGTGATGCAAACACAAAGCCCTCCTTCTGCATAAAAGTTGTATGGTTCTGAGAGAAACAACCCATTCCATGCAATATCAGCAAGAAACACTTGGCAGCTTTCTCCTAAGGTCTTCCTTTTACAGTGTTATTTTGGACATGTTGCACCTCTCATCCTCTTTTGTAATTGTAATTGTTCAAGATAAAATGTCCTTTACCCTGTTTTGAACAAAAGGCCATTTGTGGGCATCTTGCAACAAGAACATCGTGCTCCTGGAAAGCTATCATAACTAAGTGCCTGTGGTGCCCCTACACACGACATCCTCCACAGCACCTTCAAATCCTGACTCTTAGAAAAAGAGGCCCTCACACATGAAGCCCACATCTTGGGAGATGAGAGGTAAGATTTGCTCCAGATGATTTTACACATAGACAGGATGAGTTAGTCCTAGAGTTGCGAGTAGTACAAGGATGCCTTTCCCTCCTGATGCCAACAGAAATCCTAGACAGCCTGCCCTCCGATTTAAATGAACAAAAAAATGAACAGGAGTTAATTAATTTGCTGCAATATTGATATGACAAAATGAAAGCAGTGTGTGAACAACAAAGGAAAATTCACTGTCATTCACAGGCTAAACAAGGGACCAAGTAGTTAATAAAGGCTTATACAATAAACCCTTGTATTTCCCTGATGTTAGAAAACCTGCACAAAACCAGCTCAAAAGACAAAGACACCATGTGATGGTAATATTTTCAACAAACCAATTTAGGGGTGATAAAAAGGAGCAGTAAAACTCCGGTATGGCAAAAAAATAATGCAAGAGGAAAAAAAAACCCTCTGAGAGTAACTACAGATAGTTACCAGGTACAAGTACGATGTCCCACAGTCTAAAGAGAAAAACTATTTCTTTGAAACTTCTGGTTTGGAAGACCCTACTTCAGGTAAGCAGTGGAAAATTCAAAACAAACCTCAGTTATTCTGGTTTGTCTACCCCTAATATTAATCTGGTTTACCCAGAGGTTCTTTCACTTCTTATTGTTGATTTTATTTCCAGCATGTAGACGGTGTTCCTATCCATGCCTGGCTCTTGACGCAGCCATCAAAAAAACTAGTATTATTTTGTAATAGCATCAGGGAAATGCAGTTATTGTTAAATTAACTCACACCCATGAAATGTAGCAAACACCTTTTAACAGAAGACATGCTACAATTTTGTTCAACTGAATTCCTTAGGAAAAAAAAAAAACAAAACCAACTCTGAAATGAAATAAAGGGTTGCCACAAGTTCACCACACCTTGTGAGAAACAGTCTCTCCATAGGGTTTGTTTCCTAGCTGACAAACAGGCAACTAAAACATATCCAGTATTTATGGTCGCAGAAAACAGTCTACCAGGACACTGGAGGAAGCAGCTGAAATCTTCTGGGGAGGCAACATGGTGAGCTGACCTTGCCACTGGGCGGAGTGGCTTTACCAGAGCTGGGCTGACCAAAGATTTTGGGGGATGTTTGGCTTTCTTCTGCTCAAAGGGAAACCAGAGAGTAGAGGAGAAGGGAAGAATAGAGGTGACAGTGCTTTTCAGGGCATCAAGTAAAATTCAAAGCTCACTGTAAACATATAAGCCAGCAGAGCAGTTTACACCCACGTGAAAATTGTGTGCTTTACTGAGCACTTAAAAAAAATGTCAGAGGCAACATTGCATCTGTTTTCAAACCTAGCAGGTATGTTTAGCTTGAAACACAAATTCCCACTTATTGTATATATCAAGGCAGAAGAGAAGAATAATTCTCTTTATCCAGTAGCTTTTGGGGGCCTGTGCAAGACATGAGCAAACACAAGATGCTAGTTATGGTTATTCCAAGCTCTGCAACTTAGGGACACTTGGGAGAACTGAGTGCAGAAGTTCATACAGTGCTGGAGAGATCAAATGCATCTCACCAGAAACTGGTCTCTCTTTCCCCATGCTGCATGCTTGTTCATATCCCAAATAAGACACTTACTTTGCATCATTTCTTCAACTCTCTTATCCTATACTGCTTATTTTAATTTCTTTCTGCAGACATTTTTACAATGACTTGTATAAGGCCCTTCCTGGAAGAAGGACCTTTGCCATCCCTCACAAATGGAAAATTGCCTGGGATCCCACAACTGGATATCAGCAATAAACACTGTCAGGAAGGAAAGGAGCCTGCGAGGCACAAGCACTCTCAAACCAGCAGCAGGGTCCAGGCAACGCACACAGACGAGCACTCAGCCCTGCAAAGCACCGAGCCCTGATTTGGTATCTCCTGAAAATGGAGGCAAAATGATCATCAGCCTGAGCAAGGGCAAGATCTCAGCCATACAAAATCCATCGACTCATTCATAATGTGCTCTGATAATGATCATTAAGAAAAGGAGAGCAATATTTTTGAATCTAATATAAAACCACAGATGGACTGTCACATCAGGAATCTCATGGAGCACTTGCTACAAAAGAGATACAGTGATAAGAATACATGAGTATTGTCACCATAATCACCATCGGCTTTGTGGGAGTGAACCCCCTTGCCATTTGAGGGCTTTCTGTTCATGTTTGGCATCTGGAGATTATTAGCATTAATAATAGTTTAATGTACACTTCACATGAGGAAAGCTCCTCTGGGGGCAGTATTATTTGTTACATCCCCTAAAAAACAAAAGTTTCCTGGGTGGGTATCTACTGTGCCCAGTTTTAAAACTCCTGCTTCACTCCGAAGAAAATGATGATGCCTTTGACACTTTTTGACACGGACCTGAACTCAGTATTCTAAACAGGACTATGCAGAATTGAATTACATTTCATCTCCTTCAGCAATCTATCTTTTCCATTTCTGTTCATTTGCTGTAGCTGCAGAAGTATTGAGTGCTGCAAGATATACTTAGTTTTCCAAACCATGCAAGTCATTATGAATGGCCTCGTGTCCAGGTAAAGGTTAAGGAGGTCCTTTGTTGCTCTAGTTTAACTTGTCCCTGACACTGCAGCCTAATCATTCCACATAATAACAGTCCTGATACACAGGCCTGAGTCAAAGTCACAAGTCAATAAATCCATTCCTTTCTCCCTTTCAGGCAAAGTGTTGAATAGCACTGAGTGTGCAGTGTCACAAAACCCTGCAGTCTATCACATCAAGGTCATCTGGTGTACAGCGCTAAAAACTTTCTTTAAGTGCCTCATACGTTCAGAAGGAGACGATACGTTGTACGGACTAACGAGTACACTTCAGATCCCTTGGAGGAGATTAAAATAAGGGCCTGACATAGGAATAGTTTTAGTTACACTTGCTTAATCTTCTGGCTGTTGTTGCTCTGAATTTGTCAGGCCTGGGGGAGGGGAGCCGCACTGCTGCTGGGAAAAAGGCTGAGCCATGTGCAGAGAGCACAGCAGCTTGGTGCTACCTTCTCTATCGAGACTCCTCATACGTGCAAAGACAAGTCATAGCTGAAGACTGGTGGATTTTATTTGCCGAGGTTCACTGTACATTTGAAATCTGTTCTAATAGTCTAATTCCAGTAATGTGAACTGTTTGCCCCTGAGAAAAGAGACATAGCACTACATACTGAATCATCTCTTCACCTTTAGTTAAAAAAAACCCAAAACCCCAAACCAAAAAAACCACCCAAACCCTTAGGTGGTGGGTCTCTGGAAGAACACAAGGCTGAGTTACAGTTTGTTTACTTTGTTAAGGGACTTATAGCTCTTCCAGGTTCATAAATTCTTGTGGCGGACTAGGAGAGTGAGTGTAAATTAACTTGAATAATAGGTCTATGCCTACTTTCCAATTGTCTAATCCATTTCCCAGAGAAAAACTAGTCAGGCTTTTCAACTGTCTTTTTTTCTTCTTATTCCTTAATTAGTGGGTGCACTTGGTGTATAACAAGTGTGGGCTTATTAGAAATACCTAGTTAAAGGTGTTGTGCATGTTTCTCCATGCCTCTCTGCCTTCTACACCAGCTCCATTTGGCAACAGATTTCCTGTTCCAGCATCTTGGGCTTTTCTCTTCCAAACTGTGCAGTGGTTTTATGGTACTGCCAAATGCCCACTAAGGATTTAGAAAGAAACTATTAAACCCATTTTCACATTTGCTCAAAGGAAGACTCTGAACCCTGGACTCCAACAGTGAAAGGCTAATGCAGTAACTCACAGCTCCATCCTGCTCCCCTTTCATCTATCATTTCAACCTGTTTGCAGTGTCAGGGAAAACAGACGGTACCATAACCCAGCCGATTCAGGGAAGCAAGAGGCTGCAAGAAGGCAGTCATAGATACTAGGATTTCTGAACATCGTTGTTCTTGAAAACTGACTGCTCCCACAGCATTTCAGGGAGCTGAGGCAGCTGGGAGGACACTGTGCGGGGAAGAGCCTGCTGTCCTCGCGGAGGGGCAGCTCATGCGCAGTTATGCTGTTCAGAAAAATTCATACCAGGCTCCATCTACGAAATAAGACAACTGAAACCCAGCTAATTCCCACCCTCCTGAGGAGCACCCATTTTTGCCAGAAAATTTTACTTTCTCGTGTCACTTCCCAACATGCCTATTGACTAGCGGGTGTCTAGCACAAAGGTCCAAGAAACTTGGCATGTGTTCACCCATTTTGGCTATTTATCCAAGTAGTGTGCAGGTCAGCAGGAGGGTGCCATGAGCTCTCATCAGGACCCTTGCCATGGCAGTATGAGATGGGATTTGCAAAGTATGCTGCAAAATGCACTCGCCCTGCCCTGGAATCCATAAACTGTGGGTGCAAGTAAAACTTTCAGAGCAATTATAAGCAATGGAGAATAAAAAGTGTCAAATTATGAGCTACTAAATGGAGTCACCATCCCATGCTGTTTTTGAAGTCTCCAGACCTTGAACTCAAAGTTGTAATTGTCCTCAACTTGCATGTAACCTGCAGTCTGCAGCTCTGAAAGCAGAGCAAAGATCAAGAGTTTATATCTGTGCTTATTACAATCGGTCATAATTATCCCAATGAAAGCAAAGTAAATCCTTTCCAACAAACACTAGAGCTGAGCTCCCACATTACTGAATTATTATGGATCTTGTATATTACACCTGAGAGAACACGAGTATGACACACTCGACTGTCTCTCCTCTCAGCGGAAGTGGTTCAATAGCGCAACAAAAAAATGGAGACATTATGGAGTTACCATCCTGCCTCAGGAAGGAAACAGTATAAATGAAGCCTGTGTTGTGCTTGTGAGGCCATTTGTCATGCTCTTGTAACTGGTGCAGTACATACCCATTACACATTGCATTCTTTTGGATGTGACTTGCAGTTGCAAAACTCTCAGGATTCAACCCTCACTTTTTGATTTACACCAGCCTACCTTTGTTTTTACAGATTTCTCTGACATGGTTGGATGACTGTACTGGCTGCACGCATGCTTTATAAAAGGAAGAACATTTGAAATGCATTTCCACAGGAGCTTTGAAGCCTTCTGCTGCATGCAGATTGCAAACAAGGTACAGCAGGTAGCCTGCTAGTTCTATGGGAGGGAAATGGAGTGGCAAACTAAACGAGGTGTCAGTATGCCCCCCACCTTCTGCTGCCCCACCATGAAGACTCATCTGTGCACACATTTAATCGTGTATTTTGTTGCTGGCTTTTGGGAAGGCAGCATACCGAAGATCAAAAAGCAAATATTAAGACCACCTATTTTAATGGCTCTGGGGAGAACATCTGGAGAGAGAAGTTTTATGACTCTGTTGGCTCGTGTCCTTTTGAAATGTTTTCAGTGCAAAATGATGTACTTCTGTCACATTTTACTTCCACTGAGACAAGCTGCTCAGTGGCATACTGGGATGCCATGCCAC
The DNA here is from genome assembly GCF_000699245.1 of Pterocles gutturalis. NCBI lineage: Eukaryota > Metazoa > Chordata > Aves > Pterocliformes > Pteroclidae > Pterocles > Pterocles gutturalis. The sequence continues at coordinate 62,617 of NW_010132970.1, read as the reverse complement.
AAATATACTTTGTTCTGCTGTCACCCAAATATCACTTCCCAAAAGTGCCTACAACTGACTTCAGAAAATTCATGGAGTTAACTTCTAGAATGGGAAAGTTTTGCCAACGTCATCTCCTCCTGCTGCTTCCTACTGTTGCCACCACGCCACACTTCCCTGTTACTGTTATTGCTTCCACATCCTGATCAGCCTCCAGCTTAAGCAACCTCATTCTGCCCCAGTCATTCACTGCCCATGTAATCTGGAGACAACCTTCTTATTTCTAGCTCTTCTCTCTGTGCCTTTAAACCCTTTGGGGTGAAGGATGCCACAGAAGTCCAACTACTCTGAAAATTATTTTCACCATGGGAGACTGGGTGACCTAACGAGAAATTTGCATTGACGGACCATCCTCATTCCTAGCCATGAGTTGTCCACAGCCAGAAAACAGCAACGGTGAGATGATGATTATTCTTGGAGGTGTCTGTTACCTTTGTCAAATACTTGGATGCTGCTCCAGTACCTTCTCAACCAGTCACGTGTTGCCCTTCCAGCAAGACCTGTGTCCTCGTGCTTGCACTACTCATTCATAGACTTAAAGCTCAAATACACTGAATTTACAGCTTCTCAGTTAAGCTATAAACATGCAAAAGCATTTCCCAAGCTTCCCACCAAATGAACTAGCAGCAGTACCGGAGCAGGGGCAGAACCACCCACACATGAGGACACCTACATTTTATGATACCATGCTGTGCCCCTGCAGTGACAGAAGGGCACTGGCACTTGGCATTTTGTTTCAGAGCGGTTGTGCAACTTTGAAGCAAATCCTGCCGATTTTCCTCACTGATGGCACAAGGCAGTTTTGGTGTGCATCACTCAGTGTGCATTAAGCAGTTTCCTCTCAGAAAAACAGAACCAGAAATTCTGCTCCAGGTACACACCAAATTGTTCTAACTGATAGTGCTTGTCGGGAACATTTTGATGACTAAGTCTAGTCTAAAGTCAGTCCTGCCCATCACATAAATATAACTGTAGCAGAGCAATCTGTTGCAATCCATTTTGCACCCAGCTATTTCTCTAAAAAAGACATAATCTCTAGAGATTTTCATTAATAATTTCTCTCCACTGAACAGATAAAGGAGACCAGGGTGTCAAGGCTCCTGACCTAGGTGGCTCAGTTACATCCCTAAAATTGAGTGAGATCTTAAGCCCCGCTGAAGTCAAAAGGAACATCCCATTGACTGCAATGGGAGCAGGCTGCAGGCAGTCTGTGGAGCAAGTGGTGACTCTGTTGGCCCAAAAATGGACTCCAGAGCCAGCTCCTCTACCTGGCACCACAGGATACTAACCTCAGGGTCATCAGGGCAACGGCAAGTTTACCTTTTAAAAAACCTCTCAGTATTTCCTTCAGCAGAATATTTAATCATGAGTGTAAGTTTGCCAAATGCCATCTCTGACCTCCAAAGCTTTTATTGATTACCTGCAAGTCCATTGTGTTGCATTACACTCACTCAGGCTACAAGACAGGGAAGTCAAGAATAAGCTAAAAAGTCTGATTTTAAAAAGAGATAAGAAATAGTCCAATTCCCAAGTTAGCAAATGGTGCTACAATTAGCTTCGCAATACAGGGACAAGAAATATTGAATTATATTTCTCCACAGTGTAAGAAAATGTCACCAAAATAATCTTTGAAATTCTGAAACTCCACACAAAACTGAAGGAGACAACAGCCTTTTCCAAATGAATAAATAATGTCTGTGGAGACTAGTGGGTATTACTGCAATTGCATGTCAACTAAGGTTTCCCACAGTAAAAAAATAATAGCAGTGAGATTTAGATGATAGGATTCTGCTACCAGAACCCAAACTGCACTCTCTCCTTATCAGCTGTAACCCATCGAAGAGAGGAGAAAAATGGGAATTGCTACATGGAAAACCTTTCATGAATTCTCCCACTGAAAGAGAAGAGGTTAGTTAGCCCTTGTCCCAAATGCAGCTCCTTTGTGCACAAATCCCAGGATGCCATAGGGAGCCCCAGTAGTACAATGATACACTGAAAAAAAAAATGCAAAACTCAACTGTCTGGTTGCAAGAAGTAGAAAACATTATACTTTTCAAATTGAATGTGGATGAATTAATTTTGCCTGGTTTTCACCCTTTGGTTCCTAAGGATTTTCAGGAGACAGAGTCACCTAGAAAAACTCCTCACACTGACCCGCAGATGAGGTTTTTCCTTCCTCCAGTCGGTCACACTGCAACACATTTGCATACTGTGGTGAAAACAAGAAGGCAATACAGATAGGTGGGAAAAATCAACCAGGGCTTCAAGCAGCAGAAAAAAACGGCATGGGGGGGGTGCAGAGACTGGAGCTGAGAAGTTGGCAGGCACTACCTGTGAGAATCCTAAAAGTGAGCATGGGAAGCCTGAACTCTCTTTTTACCTCCTCTCCCTTTGAATGGAGAGCCTAACTTTATTTATTTTGGCCAAAAGCTGTGCTGACAGACATCAAACAAGAAAAGACTAAACACTCATTCTCTAAGAGCTGTCTCTTCAGCTGGAGTTTCAAGAAGAACTCAAGACTTTTAATCTAAATTCTAGCGAAAAGATGCATGGTACCACCTTTTTTTGTCATGCATGGGACAGGGGAACACCAGTAACACCACCATGTGTGCCCAGCAAAGCCTCACAAATTTGGGTTGCAATACTTTCAATGGGAGAACTAACAGAAGAAAAGCTGGTGGGAGCCCAAGTCCAGTTTGTGTTTCCGTGCTTGTTGTAGGGTGGCAGCAGACAGCACGTTTATAGGTGAGGACAGGAGAAGAGCTGAGTTAAATTGCAATACTTTCAATGGGAGAACTAACAGAAGAAAAGCTGGTGGGAGCCCAAGTCCAGTTTGTGTTTCCGTGCTTGTTGTAGGGTGGCAGCAGACAGCAGACAGCACGTTTATAGGTGAGGACGGGAGAAGAGCCGAGTTAAATGCCCCTGAAACAGCGGGGTTATTGCAGAAGTGCCCAGCTGAGATCAGGGCTCCACTCTCCTGGTTATTAGCCAAACACAGGAATAAGGACAGAAGGCAAGGACAGCTCTGCTTTACAGGGGAAGGAGCTGTGGCACAGGCTGTAATAAATGAAACTCTCTAGGTCACAGCACAAGCATGTGCCAAAGGCAGGACAGGAGCTGCAGTCCTGGTGCACAGCCTTGGCTGTGGCAGAGCCCCAAGCTTGGGCAGCTGCACCACAGCTCCTACTAAACCCTCTACCCTGTGCTCCTCCTCTGCTATCCCTTTTTCTTCCTCATCCCACACATTGAACTTTTTAAACCTGACACTCTGATTTAGCAAAATTCTGGACATTTTTGTAACTCTTTTACTAAAAAAAAAAAAAAAAGGCTCTTGTTAAAAGGGGTGGAAGTGATACAGCTGTGGCTGTGATTAACGTAGTTCAGGGTTGAACTGAATATTGCTTCTTCCCTGCAGTATTTTTAATTACACTCCTGATTTTATATTTGGAGACCGTCATAGACCTATTCTGGTAAATTGTCAAGCAACCACAAGTCAAATATGTATTAAATATGAGAATATACTGCCATTTTTATCTGATTTGTGGTTCATTCACACTATGTTATCTACTTTTAATTAAATACTGTAAAATACACATGGTCAGCAGTTTGACTTTTCATTTCCTTACAATGTCAGTAATTCAGCTTGATTGTTGCCACCTACCATCGAATTGCATTTTAAGGATGTTACCCCTGCACCGTGCAGATTCAATATCAGAACAATTTAAACTAGTTGCTAAAAATAACTACCACCTACTTAGTAGCAGTTCTGCCTTTAACAGTCACATGCAGATTCACGACTCTTTGACTCTTTGCCTGCCTGATGAGGACGGGCAGCCTTGGGAGGCATCGCAGTGGCCTTGATTTTTTTTTTTTTTTTTTTTTTTGGGGGGGGTATTTTTCTATGAAATGCTTGTGTCATCTGATTGATAGCCTACCTTGTTCATTAAAAATATGGCTCAGATTTTGCTAGATTACCCCAGGCATTGGAAATAAGAACCTTCCTACTGGAGGCATGTTATGCATGGACTTAAAGTTCACCACTTCATTAATAACACTCCTCAGCTGGACATTTTACATGCCACTCTGATATATGACTGTTTAGGTGCATTTTTTTCCTGTCCTGTTACTCCTTTAAAGGGGACTGAGTCTTTTTCAGCAGTATTTTATTCTTTCACTTCTAGGTTATATTGCTACAGTCCTGAAATTGCCAGATCTCATTATCCTGGCTGGATTTCTCCGAGAGTAACCAGACAATTTGCTTTGACCACTGAAAACAATCCATTAAGACTAGTAAGAACCGCAATAGCTGAACATCTTTAAGAAAGACACAGTGAACATAACAGCAGCAGCAGCATCATGTCAGACCAAAGGCAGATCCAGCGACTTGTCTCTGACAGTCACAAACAGCAGATACCCAGGGAAGAGGAGAACAGAGCCAGCCCACACAATAATAATTCCCTGAACACCCTCCCAGCCTTTCACAATTTGCAGTGCACAGATTTTCTGAGCCAGGGATAGTGTCTTTGCATATAACAGCCCTTGGTAAATTTTTTCTCCCATAAGTCTGAGCAGCCACTTTTTAAACACCTGAAAATTTTCAGCATCCACAACATCCTGCAGAAAGGAGTTCCTTGTGTTTGCTATGTCTGCCATGAAGCAGCAACTCTTTGGGTTTGCTCTGAAGCATTACTCGATAGTTTTATTTGATGTTCCTTTACTCTTGTGTTGGAAGAAACAATGAACCATTGTTCCCTGTTTTTCATCTCAATGCTAGTAGTTATCATTTTACAACCCCCTGTCATATTGCCTCATCTCTTTTCCAGGCTAAAGAATTCTAGACTGTTCTATGATTCTTCATACAAGGCCATTCTCTGACTCTAATCACTCATTTTCCATGCCTTTTTCACTCCTGCTGTGTCTGAAGCATTGGAACTGAATCAAGTATTCAAGATGTGGGCAAAGCATGGACGTCTGAAGTGCTGAAGAGTGTCTCCTCTTTTGTGTCTCCTTTTTTGTTTTCTATTACTTTATTAATACCTCCGAACAGTAAGTCTGCCTTTTTTTTTTTTTTTAAGCAAATACTAAGCACTGAGGTGATGCTTTCAAAGCATGATGTTATAACTGCATCTTTTCTCCCAAGTGATAGTATTCAATTCCATGCTCATCATCATCAGTGCAATGCTGGGACTTTCACCCCACCTCTCTTCCTCTCTTATATCCAAACTGAATTTCATCTCCCACTTTATTGCTCAGGGATGCAGTATGAAAAGGCACTTCCTCGGCTCTTTGCAGTCAGTCCTTGCCTTTATTACCTTGAATTAGTTGGCATCACCTCCAAACTTGTCTTCTTATTGTCCACCCTGTTTTTTTATAATATTTATGAAAATACTAAACAATATGGACTGTAGCACAGACCTCTGCAAGGCTCTGCTGTGGAAATGACCTCTCTATTCCTCTGTTGTTTCCCATCTTTTAAACAATTATTTACCCATGCGAGAAACTTAGGGAGGTTATTTCCTGTAAGACCCTTGGGTGAAGCACTTTTCCAAATGCCTTTGTGAATTCCCTGAGGACCATATCACCCAGATCTCTTTGTTCATTTGCCTGGGGACTCCTTCAAAGGGCTCCTAAAGATTTGTGAGCCTTGTCCTCCCTTTTTTTTTCCTGAACACAGAACTTCAGCATCTTGAAGGATGCCTTCTTGCTTCTAATAATCTGTTTTACCCTATGATTTGTCATGTCAGCTCCCCTTTGGTCTTTCTGAAGTCATTTGAAGAAAAACAGGTGATGAACATTCCCTCAGAAGTGCTTAAGGGATACCACTACGATATTTGCAAGCTATCAACAACTAAGTTACAGAAAATACGTTGTGGGGGGAGTATTTTATGCTCCACCAGTGAAAGATCTAATCGGCAAACTAATTCCCCCATGTCAGAAGGCCCTATACTGTCTCCCTTGGCCAACACTATCAAGCACGTGGCTGTTTCCCACACACAGGCAGTCTTTAGCTTCTGGAATATTTTAACGTGACTGATTGTTTCTGGCATAATTTAGATAAACCTTAATCAGAAGCAGCAGCTATGAGTAGACCAAGAAGAAAAGCCCCAAGCCACCTATGCTGTGCTGGCTGTTTGCTGTCACGTCCAAAACCTCTCGCCCTTTGTGGGGCTTCTCCCCAGCACCAAGACCTCTCTCTATAGTCGGTACTGGAAGGTGCCAGGTGGACTTCTGCATCCAGGTTTGGGTGCCAGGAGTCAAGACAGACATCCAAAAGCTAGAACTCACATAAGAGAAGCATAAACCACATAGGACAACCAAACAAATGGGGCTGTTGATCCTCAAGACGAGAAACAGGGAGGTAGGACACAAGTCTTGAAGTGTACTGAAGACTCCTTCCAAGAGAAGGGAACTGCTTTGTTCTCTCTGTCCACAGTGGACAGGACAAGAAACAATCAACAGAAAAGGGCGATCAGTTGGGTGCTAGGAAATTATTTTAAGAATAAAATTAATCACTGAAAATCTTTAGGAGTAGATTAGAGAAGCATGTCAGAAACTAAATAGATAACAGTAGGTCCTCTCTGGATCAGTTGATCTCTTGATATCCCTTCCAGTCCTGTTTTCTGTGATTTTAATTCAAATTCTACTGACTTACATAGCCCTTGAATCAAACCCTTAGCAAACAATTACTGTCAGCACATACAAATAAAAACAGATGAGAAGAAACATCTATTCTTAATTCAGTATATTTCACTGAAGATACAAAAGAAAAGTATCTGGTGGCAGAAGAGTGAGCTAACTTCTTAGAACTGGGTTACAGAAAAGGAGGACACTTCAAGCAAGTTCATAATCCATGAAGAAGCATCTTTCATAATCCAAACAGCCATATGATCTGAACAGGAGGCTTGTTTAGCTTAAAGAGGGTAGGTATGGAAAAAACCTCTCAAATACATAAAAGAGGAAAAGTATAACTTTATTTTGGTTGTAGATTTTTTATGGAATATGTACAAAAAACAGAGATGGAAAATCTGAGCAAAACTGAATGTTTACACTTTCTCCACATAGCTGGTTAAAATGTTCTTCTCTCATTTTGCATGAAGCAGGAGCTCTTGTTCCACAAAGAGAAAACAAATGAGCAAAGAAAAAAATGTCACATTAGCTCACTTCTCTATAGCTTCATAAGCCTGGAAGGCCTCATCTGTAGTACCTTGAGGTGACATTTTCCAAGCACTCATTTATGATTATGAATCATTTTCTCTAAGGGAAAAAAAGTTAAGATTCCTCCCAAAAAAAAGGCAATCCTAAAAGATTGTGACAAGTCAGCCTAGCTTGTCTAGTATGTAATTCTACCCAGCATCTTTTATCTAAATAATTGAAACCAGATTTCTCTCTACATAAGAACTTACCACTGAAGAACAGTGAGCAACATCTAAAAAGGCAAAGAGAGCAGTTCATTGCATTTGGCAGCTATCGCAACAGAGTTTAGTGTAAGCGTTAGAGAATAAGATGCAGCAGTTTTGGTACTGGTGTTAAGAATCTCAGCATTGCGTGAAGCTGGCATCACAGGGGCAAGAAGAGGGGCTTATGCCTCACAGTGTGCCACAGCCAGCTGAGAGAGAGCAGGCATTTTGCAGGTTTGGGTACTCTGAGCGCCTGCAAATGAGGCGGAGGCAACTGCTAGAATTGCCTTCCCCCTTTTACAGCTTACATCTCAACTGGGGTAAAAAATCTGTATCAATGTAAAGCACTGAAAATGCCACCACAGCTGGTTCCTTTCCCAGTCTATCCTTGCATTATCAATTTTTGCCTGAGCAGAACCAGGTAGAGGTAGGCATTTCCTCTACTGGAGAGGACTCCTCTCATCAAATACCTATTTTGGCCATTTCAGAATAATGAGGTGTTTCCTCAGACTCCATAGAGCTCACACTTTCCCAACAGCTGAGGAGCCAGCTGGGGCAGGGTCTATGACTTTCTCCCTTTCTCAGACTTTGGCAGGACTGTAAAGGCAAATATTTTTGAATATTTAAGGCCAAAGATTAAGGGAATACAAACAAGGGAAAGACAATGGGGATATGCTAGTGGAGAACAGGAATGTCAGTAAGGAACGCATCTGGCGTTACATATAGATAATACCTGCGCCAAGGCAGAGGTCTTGGAAATATGGCAGAGGTCTAAAATCTAGGACAGTTTAGCTATATTTTTCAATCTTCCAGCATTTTTGAGAAAAAATTCTGACCCTCAGCCTTTTTGTTTCTAACCTGGGATAACTATTTGTTACATACATAGTAAATGCTATGAAGTTTGATTAATCAATGTGAGCAAAATACTTTCCCAAGAGATGCTATGGAAGGTCAAATTAATGCTAGGTCATGGCAAATCTGTATCTGAAAAAGGACTTTCAATACAGGTATTCATATTTACTGAAAACACCACTAATTAGGTTTGTCATGAGCTGAAAAGAAAATATGTTTATAAAAGGATTACAAAGGAGATCATGAGGTAATCCCAAGATGCTGACAGTGAGTTTGACATTCAGGACCAAACCTAGCCCAGGCACAATTGGTGTAACTACACTCAAATTCACAGCAGTTGTATCAGGACTGAATTTAACCCCAAGAACAGAAAAGTCAAGCTGGATTTGAAAAAAGAAGGGCGTTCTGGTAATGGGGACACTTCCTCTCTGAGCCATATCACCTAAGATATAACTGACATTAAAAAAAAAAAAAAAAAAAAAGTAATGAGTCTGCTGCAGCCAGACTGCAAAAGATGGAGGGCTTCCCTGCTAATTCAAGGCTTCCCAGGATTATTTTAATCTTCAAAACTTCTTTAATGCCAGATCATCCCTCTGTAGAAGTTACATTTCCAGGTGTCCTTAGCTAGAGTCTGAAAGCTCCTTCTGACTAATAAATGTTACTGTTGAAGGCCTGCTCCAAAGACGACTGGAGTAACAGGAGCTTCTGAAACCGGTCTTACAGACAGGTTTATTGCTGTCTCCTCTTTCAAAACGACTAAGCAAGTGTAACAGCAGGGGTATGGTATGAAGAAGCACGGACTATTGCTTTAAAGACGAGATGAAACAGAGAGAAAAAGATTCTGTGGCTACCGCCCAAAAATATTAAGATAATGATTAAACTAAAAAATGCAAATACACAAGATGTTTTATGCTGCTAGGCAAGACCAGAACTGATATTAAAATATTTCGTGAACACTATAATATGTTCAGAGCAGGAAGGTAGAAGACACAGAGGAAAATAGCAGAGAAGGCATATGGTCATAGCTGGTGGTCAATGAATAATTTAAAAAAAAAAAAAACACAACAAAAAAAGCCCCAAAAAACACACCAAAACACAACAGAAAGAACAGAAAGAGAAATACTGATTTTGGGGGAGAAACATGTATTATCACACCTGTCTTGTGCAGTTGCAGAGGAAGTTCTGGACTGATGCCCCCCTGTGTTGAAGCCAAATCTGAGGACTCTCCAAGATGTGTTCCTTAAGTAGGGTGCAATGGAAAAGGTTTTTTCCTAAATGGAGAAAGAATTACAATCCCAAAAGTAAGCAGTGACAGTTTTGTGACTCACTGATTCACCTTTGCTGCCACAGCTAGCATCTTCCATAACAATCTGGACATATCTGATCTGAACCACCAGGAAGATACACTCGCACCTCAACACACTGAACCTCCCCAGGAATCACCACCACAAGACTTGGGCAAGGTTCGGGATAAGTGGGAAATGGCTTGTTCAACAAATAGGCTTGCAAAACCTGAGGAAACAGAATGACCCGTTTGCTCATCTTTCAGGTCTAAAACCTACCTCCTGACATCTTATTTTTCTACAGCAACAATCTCTATCCCCGCTTTGTATGAGGAAATTAGATGGGGGAAAACTAATTTTATGTCAGAGCAAATTAAGATGGTATAATTGACTGCAGAGAGGGCAGCAGCTGCTTCCGTTCTCAGCTGCAGACGCATTTAAAAAATCATATACTCTGTGCATTGGTCATACAGGGACTATTAGGGGTAATAGGGACAATATCTTCCTGTGCTTGCCCCAAAAACAAGCCAAGAAATTATAGGCCACAAAGATGGCTGCATATCATCCTCACTACGGGCCAGTGGGTACCTGAGCAGCACACTGCATGTGTATGCATGATTGAAGATGGATAGCATGACATTTATTAACCATGCACATAATTAAAATCCTTTAAAAATGTTCTCAGCACAAAAATAACATATCTTGAATTCCACAGGACAGCCCAGGCTGCCATCCTCAATAAGCTTCGTTACAGAGAGTTACACAGCTAAATCACTGGTATGGAAGCAGCACTCCAGGGACTGGTCTCGTATCAGCCCATCTGCCTAATCAGCAGTGAAGCAACACACACCAGCGCATTAAGACAGCACAAGTACGCATGCAACGATATGGTGAACATGAACAGGGAACGGATCTGGACTAAAACCAACCCACTTAGGCTGGCTAATCCAACACCTGGACCCAGGGCATGCTGCAGCACAAGAGGTGCAGAAATAGTTGCTGCTGCATCAGTGCTAACACCAAGGCTTTGCCCAAGAAAATACTCTCCACCGCCCACATGAGAACAATGCGAGGAGATTCAGAAGTTCAGTTTTGCTACCGTAAGGGATATTTTTTTTTTCCAAGAACAGTCTGAGAGTGTGCTTGTGAGGTACATTTTTTCATAACAATCACATCCTCCACTGAATTAGCTCAGGGGATACAGTTTTGAGCTCCAACCTGACTTTCCCCCAGCGGTTCTTTTTCTCTCTACTGTGCCCCTCTGACCACTTTTATCTGAATTATCATCCTTGTAAAACTTCTCCTATAATTGCTCCAGGAGAGAGACACTGCTACTAGCCTGTCCACAGAGGACTTTGTACTCCAGCCAGACTCCATTGGTGTATTAATAGAATAACTGAAACTGGGTTAGGGCAATGAGTGATTCCCAACAAGACAGCCCACTGGCTTTGTATGACTAGCAACAACAACTCCACCTGTGTATTGCTACTAGTCTAAAATTAGAGGAGAGAAAAGGCCTAAGGAATAACCTACCTTCCATACTACAGGCAGACAACCCACTTGCAACCATGTAAGTATATCAGATATTCAAAGCAGCCTTCTGTTGGGACAGCTACCTATAATGCTGTCTGAGAAAGAAAAATTTGTAAGAGTTATAAATGTATACATCAACCAATACCTCCTCACGTATCATCAACTCTCCTGGACATCTTAAATTCAGAGACAATAATATTTCTGCAACAAACTGGCATCGCAGCAAAGAGCTGGCAGGCACAGAGGTAACCAAAGTGATGTATGAATTTGTAAGATGTTTTGAATCTTCAAAGTTCCCCTCTCCCCCAAGTGAAGCAGATATGAAACAGCATCAAACTTGTACCTCATGCTTGATGAAAATCACCAATGACTGAGATTTCATGAGACTTTCCAAAGAGGAGAAGCAGGCAAGCAGAGTAGAGTAAGTGGCTTGCTAAGTGTTGCTGAAAAGCAGATGGAGGTTGGGGTAGAAAGGAGAAATCAGATAGACAAGGATACAGTGTATGGGAAAGCAGGCCAGAAGGGGGACGCCTAGACGTTCTTCTAACAGCAGTCTTTTGGGTCATCCAGTAGTCATCCAGTCTACAGTCAGCCAACAACAAGGTCCAAGGGCAAAAATCTGGCAACATCTTTGGCCTTACAGAGGTTTCCCAAAGCTTCAAACACACCAGCAAGTGCCCAGCTGCAAACCTTTAAGAGTGCTGCAAAGTCTGCTCCTCGCCAGCACAGACATGGCCTGGTCCTCTTGCACCTCTCCATGTCCTTCCTCCTTCCTGCCTGCAAATGGGCACCCAGAGGTACAGAGTGAAGGAAGAAGCTCTTTCCTTCCTGGCAGGGGGGAGGGAGACCATGGAAATTGGGAGGCAGAGGTATGAGGAAAGGCAGCCCAGTCACCTAGCTTCTGTGGGCTCAATACATGAGACAGGACAGGTTTCATGAGCCCTGTGCATGGGTTCCCTCTCCCTGAGTGCTTCTTTCCTTCCCAGCGCAGCCACACTGCCAGCTTATCATCACAACTCGCCACATTGAATCCATAAAGACAGGCATACGCCATCACTTAACCTTGGCTGGCCTGAAGCACCGCTATCAGCTTCCCAAAGCAAGACCTTCCCACTGCCAGGTACTACACATCTCAAACCATCCAATGACTTACCATCATCTGAGTTTATTCCACTGGAACTCCCTCACCCCTAGCACCTGCACACACCCCAGCCAAATACATTACTTCTGAGGAGCAAAGCATTTGGCTGTCATGTATCTTTCAAAGTGAGTTAGCGAGTCTGTGTGTTTGCAATTCCCAGCTTGGCTGGCGTTTCCTCTCCAGCATCCGCACACCTCCAAGCCCTGAACTACAGCTCTGCCACCAGCTCCAACAAATCTGGAGACACTGCTGCTGACCAGATCTGTTTATATCCGTAAAAATTAGTGTTGCAGCTCCACCTAACTTAAGCAGTTTTGCTTAGGAAATTACAGCATGGCATGGGACCGGCTGTTTAGAGCATGAAAGAGTAAGTGGGTATTGGCAGCATGTTTTTAATTAATCAGGTAAAGCCTAGATTAAGCTACATCAAATGGACAGTGTTTCTTTAATTCAGCATTGTTGCTCTTCTCAGCCAGGGCATAAGGGCTTGGCCTTAAAATTCTTATAACTAAAAAGCCAGTCTCATGACCAACTAGATAATTGATTAAACACAACTGTGGACTCCCATTATCGGGAAGTGCAATTTTCCCGGTGTCGCTTCGAGTCTGAAATACCTCAAGGGTAATTAGAGACTGAGATGCAACACAGAAAGCTTTGTTTTTTTTAGAAAAGATTAGGGTGGCTGAGATGATCTGCGCCTGTTCATTTGTCCTTCACAGCAAAGACGTTAAGCCGCTGCAAAGCGGTGCCCTGGGCCGCCGCGGGTCCTGCCTGCCCCGCGGATCATGGGCAGTCCCAGAGGTCACGCCAAAAGCACTGCACAGAAACGGCCTCTTACCTCTGCGGTCCTAATGAAAGTTTCATGCAGCTGTGCTCATCTTTGCCTCAGATTTGGCATGCCTCGCTGCCCGCCACCAGGCTGACCACTCAAGGCAGAGAGAAGTGCATTTTCTCTGACCAGCTAAATTATTTACCCCGGGAACAATTATATAACACAACACAGAGGCTTAAAAAAAAGACCCCTTCAGCATCTGAGGAAAGAGACACTAAAACTAATTCAGAAATTAAGAGATCTAGTCTTTATTTCTAATTAATAACAGGTTAGAAGTAAAAACCGCTATTAGTGACAGAACATAACAAGGAAACCAAACCAGCATTGTTAAGAGAGCTATTTAAAGAAATGTTAATGAATTGAATTTGAAGTTCTTCTTAGTTAAGCAGGAAACAACTAATGGTTTAAAGAGGAAAAGTGAAGCATTATTAAATGCTGAATATTTATTATGTCAGTGACCAGTTTGCCAGCGGCTTTGAGGTGAGAAGGGAAGTTCAAATCCTTTCCACTGCATTTACAGCTACAGAAAGGTAAATTCATAGCTTTCTCACACACCACACAAAGGCTTAGTAATTTGTTTGGATTAATAGCATATTGTAGAAGCATAACACTCACAGTTTAAAACTAACAAATTCAGCGAGAGCACAGAATTATCATTTAACCATTACTGTCTTCATAAAAACAAGTGCTCTTAATGCTTTGTAGTACATCTTTAAAGTGCTTTAAAAGCCAACAGCTAATTTATCCTGCCACAACCTACCTCATGGTAGGCAGTTATCTTCCCTTTGCAGTTCAATGAACAACAGGGAGCTAAGTGACTTGCCCAGGGCCACAGAGAAAGTTGGTTTCAGAGCTGGGTGCGAAATGTGTGCGCTCTTGGGGTGTGCTACCCCTCCAAGCAAACTCTGGGTAACTCATTCACAGTATGGGACTAATTAAGCAGCCTCTGAGGTTTTCAGAACTCGTTTTTTCAGGTTTTGAGAGGCTTTCTCCTCTGAACCACAGTAGAATAGGAGGCTTTTCAGATGGTCCTGCTCTTCCATCCTGGCCCCATAATGTACAATGATACAACAGCTATAGGAACTGTACTGCACACAGACCTAGCCGAGGGACCCACTCAGGGATTCACAGTAGAACCCCTCAGCAGAGAACACAAAACTTTTGGAACCTTCTACGCTTTTGAGCAACGTGTATGCCCTGCAAAGGGCAAACTGCAGCATGAAAACTAGAAAGGAGGTCAAAGGTTCCCATATGGCCAGGAACAGGAATCAAAGAGTGAAAAGTGCCCAGTACGCATCCTAGCTTGCCATTGCTTGTCCCTGGAAGCAGTGGTGGTTTGGAGCCACCTTTGTGTTTCATGATCCCTAGAGAGGAATTTTTTATGCAGGACTGGTCAAGGTTGCAACAATTACTAAAAACAATGCCTCCAAGAAGCCATTTCTGAGGCTGAGCATTAGCACACACCAACTCCCAGAGGATCAGAGACAGATTTTAGATGTTGTCACTCAAGGATTTCCCTTCTCTGCAGGTATCCTCCTGTAATCAGCTGTGCTGACTTATTTTGTGCCAGTGGAGTGCTTGGGAAACCATATCCACACAATGAGGATCTAGGCGAGACTGCAAAGCAGAAAAAGGAATTGTTCAACTATTCTGGTACATGGTTGTATGGAACAGCAGCCTCCCTCTAGGACCACCAAACATAAGCCCACTATTAAAGCACATAATGTTTAGCTGCCATGGATATAACAATAGCCAACCAAATGTGATAGGACAAGAGGAAACGGCCTCAAGTTGCGCCAGGGGAGTTTTAGGCTGGATATTAGAAAAAATTTCTTCACTGAAAGAGTGATCAGGCATTGGAACAGGCTGACCAGGGAAGTGGTGGAGTCACCATCCCTGGAGGTGTTCAAGAAACGTGTAGATGTGGTGCTTAGGGACGTGGTTTAGTGAGTTAGGTGGTGTTGAGTTGACAGTTGGACTTGATGATCCTTGAGGTCTTTGATTCTATGATTCTATAATGGAGCTCTGTCTGTGGGAAGTCTACAAAAAGGATGTCAGATCAAGTCCTGGCACCACAAAACAGACTTGAGAAGAGCTTGATGGCCACTCCTATTCTCTCATCCCAGGTCTGGGTGGGATGAGGCGGGCAGAGGATCTGTTCCATGCAGGCTCCTGCCTGTAGAAGAACATGCCAGCAGATCTGCTTTACAGATGGACTGGAAAGGTGCTCTGATTTATACCATTTATACCAATTTATACTGGTGCTCAGGAAGTCCCTGTACCCACCATCCTCCATCACCTCTTCTCAGATGCACCAAGCACAGTTCAGACTCCAATAGGAAAGCCCTAACTGCCCTGCCTTTCTCCGGCGTATTACCTCTGACATTCACAGACATACGAAAAGATGGACGTACGAAAAAATGATTCCTGCCTACTTCTCCAACATATGCAGAAGTTCAGACAGTTCCAGATTCTAGAGGCTGGGGAGAAACTTTGCTCTACCTTTTGCAATGTAGCTGAGATGCCTCCTCAACACAAGCACTGGACATTAGTACTGAAAGGTTCAAACTCTGCAGCCAGCTCAGATATCTTTATCCAAATGAGACTTAGTTTGATACTCAGTGCTATCTCAGTGCTACTAGTACACCCTGCTAGATGAGATCCACCCACCAGAGCTCCCACCACACCCTGCGCCTACCAGATTTTCACATTTCTGCACAAAGGTACCTGCAGCTGGTATCCGCAATAGGAATTTCACATAGTGTAAAGGAGGAAATATACAGTAGAGATAAAAAAATGGACATTATTTTCACTCCAAAGCAGACAGGCTGGTATTAGACTTTGTAGCTAATAGCACCCAAGAAAAAGTGGATAAATTGTGAGCTGGATATCCATGAAATGTGAATAATTAAAAAATATTCACCATTCTTTCAATGGCATGTTTTAATTGCACCACATTCCTCTTCTGCACTTAACTCTTTAGTAAGACTATTCTACTGCACTCACGTTATTTTTTCAAACATTTAAAAAACTCTAATTCAGTACATTAAAGCTTCTGTTAACGTCTAGGGGTCAAACCCAACTTCCAAATAAACATTTGCTGGATCTTATTTATTTCCACCAGATTTTATATTAAATAAACATGCTCATATCCACTACTGTTTAGCATCCAAGAACCAAAATTATCTCCACACTTAGACCTATGAAACCATTATACCTGTAGCTCCACTGAAAAAAGCATATTTCAACCTCTGCAACCACACATAATTTTCCTTGCAGGCAAGGAACAATCAGCTAGAATTAAGCAAATATACTATACCCATAGCAACCCAATTTTTGGATTTCAGCTAATTCCAGTGATTGTTTAATCATGTGTGTTTCCCAAGTATCCTTAAACTAAGGCTTTGGATATCTCTTCCTGAATACACTTAGCTCAGTCCTGTTCAAAGAAAGTAATCTTCATGAAAAAGGATACAAAGGCTTTAGCTTAATAGCTGACATACACGATCATTTGAAAGTCTTCTAATTAAAGTGTTAACTTTCTATAGAGACTCTGATGTTTGCTCAGAAGAGAGGTAAAGCCATGATGTTTGCAGATACCGTTTCAGTTGTATTGCTTCCAGGGAGTATTTTATTTGCACAAACCTAGAATCCTTCTCTACTCCATGTAAAAAATAGATTAGTCCCTTGATAGCCTTGAAAGTCATATCACTCACAAGAAAATTAATAATGCATTACAAAGTATATAAATTTTAAAAATTAGAGGAAGTAGGTTGTAATGGTCCGAAGACCACTGTCCATCCCTGTTCACATCCAGTTTTCACAGAGAGTTTAACATCTTCCCCTCTGACAGCACAAAAAGGTATAAGCACAATTATTTCTGACAACTTCCCATAAAGCCCCTGGTGTCCCTGGCCATCCACTGGATGCAGCAGAGCGGAGCTGCAAGTCCAAGACAAAAGCTCAGAATGGCTGAGGGTAGGGGGAAGGCAGTGTCCAGGCAGCTGCTCTTTGGTGTCTGTCGTTCCCAGCGTGATCCCCTTATTTAGAAGATGCTCCCAAATGCTCCAGCACACCTCTCAATTAAGGGGCTTGCACTGCAGCCCACTGTGCAGTGCAGACTAAGCAGACTGCACCCCTCAACCTCCTTAGAACAGAGGTTCCTTTTATCAGGGTGCTAGCAGACAACAGGATTTGGAAATTTGTTGCACCATAATAATGAAGAAGCGCTGAGTCTGAGCAGACTTTGGTACACTGTATTTCTATGGCAATTGCTTCAACTCATCAATGGTTAAATGGTGTTTTAAAAGAAAACAAAGAGAAAACAGAAGAACATCTATATTTGCAGGATAAATACATCATGCACTGAGAAAATAAAAAAAAAGACAGGATACTATATGCAGGTCAGCCTTGTAGCAAGGTTTGCTCTAATAAGGCTAATGACCAAGAAAATAAAAGTGCTTGATGTTAGAAGTGATGTAACTAGTGTTTCAACTGTGTAGTTAAAGCATGCAAGCCCTCCTTCCAAAAGTTTCCATTAAAAGTCTGCTAATGAAATGGGCAGGGAACTCAGCAAGAAAACAAAAAGGAGGCAAAGAGCCCACACCCTCTGTCATTTTGGTGAAGTTCCTGATTTTAGTGTGGTGCACAGAGATTCACTGTGATCCTGGGCTCACCAGAGCATTTTCAGCCTCTTTCCAGCCAGCGCAGAGCTCAGCCTTCCCTGCATTTTGGTTAGAGCCATCACTCTGAAGATACCCTGGAAACAAACTTCCAGCACCACTCTGTTGCGGGTTGTTGTGGCTCAGCCACAGGAATAAATGCTATCTTTGTCCACAGCAGCAAGTATATGGCAATGCAAAAACAGGTATTTCCTTTTACCTATTTAAAGTCCAAACTAGTCACTATTTCTTCTGGGTTTGAGGGGCAGAGTGAAGGGGAGGAAAGCCTACCACCTGCTTCCTTCCTCGGACAGCAGCAAGCTCAGTCGCTGCCAGGTGCCACCTGAAGGCATCAGCATCGCCAGCAGCCTCCAGAGGCATCAATGGACTCCCAACCTCATTTCTAAAACACAGAGCAACACGGAAATTTCCTCTGCAGCTGCTACAAATACTCCGAAAAATAACAGAGACTGGCTTTTATATGACTGCTGCACACACACACAAAAAAGAAACCCACTACACCACATGTAATCACTCCCTCTGAGAAAACAAGTCGCAATGGGTTGTGCTGAGCCTCCCGAACACACGGGATAATGAGGGAACAGAATATATACCATGGGAGTTCAAATCTCAGTTTGCCAGCACAACGCTACTCAAAAATTTTGAAATTCACTGCAAAATGCTACCTAGAGTTTTTGTGGCATCCAGAGTAACCTTAACAATACCTTCTTAATCTCTCAACAAGAAAACAAAAGCAGCAGCACAGATCAGAAATAAAAGGTGTGCAACCTGCTAGTGCAACTTATATAGTTTTGCTCTTTTGTGTTGAATATTGGCTTTTTGCACAACTTCAGCAGGCACATAAAGCTGAGGAAGAGAGCACAGTGAAATCCTGGGGGTACGTAACATTTCTGTTGCAGCTGTGTCCGGCAGCCGACAGGTCCCAGGTCTGCGTGTGGGCGATGCCATACGCGGGAGGTGACAGCCCTGAAGGAAACCAGGTGGCATCCTGAAGTCCCAGACTCCTGCTTTGCACAAGCAGAGCTACAGGCATGTGACTGGGGGAGCAATATCCTGGAGATGGAATAACTGAGGTCATGGCTGGTTTATGCTGAGAACCTGCAAAAGTGGGCAAGAATTGCTGCTCTGGCTCCAGCCCACGTTCAGGTGAGGAGAGCGCTCCTGTCCTCAGCCCTTTGCATGGAGAAGCTGAGGCTATCGGGAAAAGTGCTGAAAAAAACGCTTTAAAGCCAAACTGTGCACATAAAATATAAATAACACAAATTAATCACAGTGAATCAATCTATTGATTACAAGGGACTAATATCTGAGCAGGGCAACTGTGATTTTAATACATTCCTTAAATGTAAACATCCCTGTTTATTTGCTCCTAAAAGGGCTTATTTTTTGTTTGTGTTCCCTCTAACTCGCTGCTCTCTGACTGTGCAGCACAATGTTGCAGTTAGAGCTGTCAAGCATCCGGGAGCCATAAATATTTTTCAGGCCCCTCATTAACAACCAGAGTTCCAATCTCAATATGCATTATCAAAATGAGATCTTTTCTCAACAGTTGACAATTATGTGTTATACAGTTACACACTTACAATTGGTGACACTGTATTGTTAGATTTTGGTACTGACATTTAACAATGTGCTGCCTAATTATATTCTGTATTATATTCTGACTGTATAGGAGTATTTTATTTGTGGCCCCACTTTATTCTGCAATTTGTTTCTCAATAAACGCAAAATAATAACATCCCAAATCCTAGTGTGTAGAGTGTTTTTATTGACCCCAGTGTTCTGCTAGTAAACACAACTTTGATGGTTTCATGAGTGAAAGTTTATTATTGTGTTAGTTTTAAACTACAATTGCCAGGGGACCGATGTTGAAATAATTTCTTACAAGACAAACTTGGTTTTGGATGCTTTTCCAGCCCAAGCACCACAACAAAAGCAAGATGGCTATCCTGAGTCATGACATTTTGCATTCATTCTTGCAGTGGCAAATGTTTAAACGTTTAATGCTGCCTGCCACTTATACAGAAAGAAAACAAAAAGATAGCTTTGCAAGATCTGCTCCCTATTTGGTCTCTTCAGGGTAGTCCTCACAAATAATTAGCCAAATACCCTTCTTGTAGGTCCACCCAACTGGTAGATACCAGTCTCCCTGTCACGATAGTATCTAGGTAGTGACTTATCTAATGCCTTGAGTTGCTTCATATTTTTAAATTAATTTATCTTTGTTTGGTTTTATGGAGATAGACCCAGACTCCATCACTGAGTGGGAGAATTAGGTCCAAATGGTCCTGCCCACCCTGAAACTAGTGACCCAGCTGAAGGAGAGACAGGAGCTCTGATCAAGCACCTGAGCTAAGGGGCTGTTTTCAGCACGATTGCCTCCAAAAAAAAAAGCATGTCTCTCAAAATGTCAGAACATCAGCCAACCAACATTTCAGATGTGGCAGCACGTTTAAGGAAGGGCCACGTCCCAGGAGCCCTCTCGGGCGAAATCGGAAGCAGAGGCTCAAACTGCAGAGGGTACACAACAGCGCTGTTTCAAAATACTTCCTGCGCACCGGACCCCTGGGCTGCTCAACAATTACGCCACTCTGACCCGACACTCCCCCCAGCTTTTAGAAACAGCATGCGCACTTCTATAAACTTTCATTTTAAGCAGCCAGCAGAACACCTCACATCTGCCCCACAGAGCAACAAGGTTGCTTGTTCTCCCAAGGCTTTAACTCCCCTCTCTGCCAAGCAGCAGGACCAGACCTGTTGGTACCAGGGCAGCCCCACAGACCCTTGCACACAGGCGACAAAGGTCCGTCAGCTCCTCACTGAGTCAGCATCCTTCTCGGGGGACCTCTCCTCCTCACTCTTACTGTGGGTTGAGGCATGGCTGGTGCAATACCTTTGCTAAAAAGTTCCCAGGTAAGGCCCCTCGAAATAGTTTGGGGGACTGTTAAGAGAGCGTTCACTAGCAGTGTGCAGGGTAGGGGGGAAGAGCATCACTGAGGGAGGCAGGAGCAAGAGCTGTGTTGATTCCCTGCCCACACACCATATTGTCTTCCTCCAGCAAAGCTACTCCAGGGGCTTTCTGTGATGCCAAACAACACGAGCAAGAAGGAGAAAAAAAAAAAAAAAGCCTTGTAAAAATGTCCTGTCTGTTCATTTCCACAAGCGCTAGCAAGATGTTAAAATCATACACATGTAAAAAGATCTAGAGGTTGCTGGTTAGTTTGTCATATATTTTTATAGGCTTTTCTGAATGGTTTTAGAATTGACATAGTAACTGACTGTTACTAGAAATAAACTGTAAGTCAATTCCATGCTTCCATAATTCACTGCCCAGGGTTGTTCAAAAAGATTTAGTGATACTGGTGATAGACAGCAAGCCTCTTGATGTTTTCATTTTCACTTAGTGCCTGTAATTCCTCAAACTCGCTGACCTCTTCAGAATGGGATGGGAAATGGCTCCAAAACTTCTTTGAAGGCACTCGTTCACGAAAACATTCAAAACACTCTCATTTTGCTTCTTTTATTTTCAGGGCACAAACACCAATATGGGAATAAAGCAATTGTTGTTGTTTTTAATAAGGAGACTACTATTATTATCTCCATGACCAATCATGTGGTTTTAATCATTTATAATGTCACAAGTTACCACCCCCCCACCTCCCCAACTATATTTTTGTGACTCAGAATGTACGTTTTATCTGACAGCTGCATATTGATATTTCTCTGACCAAGCGCCTTCATTTTGAACTTTAGCCTTTCTATAGACATTTCCTCTCTCCAAAAGTTAACGGATAAAGGCCCCAGGCCTGGATGTAAAAATATACAAACAAATCTGTGCCTACGGGGCCTGCTACCAGGAATGCTGGTTAGCTTGGGCTAACAACAATTTGAACATCCAAATACTTAGATACATTCGCAATCCTGGCAATTGTGCATGAAACCCACACAGGCAGTTGTACACGTTCCTGCTTGGGGAAGCTGATGGCCATGAACTATTTAGCTGTAATAGTAGGAAGAGGTAACAAGCAAAACTGCTGTTGCGGCTCCTCTTAATGCAGGGTTCCTGGGACAAAAGCACCTTGATAGTATCAGCACGGATCTGTCATTACAATTTAATTACCAACAACAGGCCACTGACATTTGAAACTGTTTATCAGATTCTGATCCTGAAGGTGGACCCGAGGCCACTTCTCCCTCCCCCAGAGAGTAATTTTTACCTCAGCAGAAAACACCGTATGGTTAGCACTGGGCTGATGCTGCACGTGGAAACCCATTTGCATGTTTTCTTTGCAGAAGCAGAGACCTCCCCAACGGTGCTGAGGGCTATGGCCTTACCACTGCCATGGAGTGGGAGGGAAGCAGCCAGGACCCATGCATAAGCAGGGTTTTTTGGGGAATAACCAAAACCAACAAAAAACAAAGCATGGCAGCCTGCTTCCCAAGA
The DNA here is from genome assembly GCF_000699245.1 of Pterocles gutturalis. Taxonomy (NCBI): domain Eukaryota; kingdom Metazoa; phylum Chordata; class Aves; order Pterocliformes; family Pteroclidae; genus Pterocles; species Pterocles gutturalis. Next base: position 40,414 of record NW_010132970.1, on the reverse strand, counting down.
CAGGGAATAGCAACAACGAGAGATGGAGCCTTCTTGGACTACCTTTAAACAACCAGGTTGGAGACCACCTATGATTTTAATCAAACTGGATCGAACCACCTCCAGCAAAACCCGACCCTGCAGTGTTTGCTGTGGAGATTATTCCAAAAGCTACAGGTATTTCACAACAGATGAAGCATGATTCAGCTTTATACCGTACAGTCACCCACATAAATTATATCCCAAAAGCCTTCACAGACCAAGGAAAAAAAAAAAGACAAAAAAAAAAAAAAACCAAAACCCCACACCCCAGAAAACTATATCTAGCATTAAAAGGATTACAGGAATTGCATTAATGTATTTCAATGCATTTAGACATCAGGGTATTAACCAAGAATCTGTAAGGATGGAAAGGAAAAAAAAAATATTCAAATCTGGGCTTTGCACAAAGGTCAACATCAGACAGACCATTCACCTCTATTTCTTTTCTTCTGTGCATGAACTATTTAACGTTATTTTATTTTTCCTCTTTTTTCTAAAAGAGAAAAAGAAATTGCAGGCTTTGTACACCCAGCAGAGTGGGCAAAGATCTTTTATTTTCCGTCTAGCAAGCCACTGGCTTGCTAAAAATCAATCAGATGACAGAAGCCACTACTGCTGACACAAAGTCATTAGCTTTTATTTGGACATTTTCTTGTATTGTCTCAACTTTGCTTTTTGTCTAGGTTTACACCACACACCTCCATTTACTCCTTCACAGAGGAACCCAGGAGAGGAGGTCAGTTGTGACTCAGAAAAAGGAGGAAAGGAGTAAATTGCAAAAAGATGCACTGGAAAGTTAATGTGCTTCCTTCACTTTTAGCCGGAGTGCTGGAAAAGCCCCTATGCATTCAGACACATAAACAGAATGTACATTCTTTGTGAATCAGGCCTTTAGTTTTAATTGCTTCTTACAGCATAGGCCTGCTAAGGATGAGTTGGCAGGATGAGGATATTTCCCAGCTCATCTGAAGCTAAGGAGAGGTGGAGTTTGCTTTGCCCGAGGCTCCCGTCACACATTTGGCCAAAAAAATGTGAATGTCATTAAACATCTCTAGTACAAATGCTCATTTTATATGGGTTGAAAAGTAAAAACTGAAAACCAAAAAGTTCCCCATCTCTCACTTTCAAGTAAAATCAACTACAGCATCTCTCCTTGTCTGAGCTTTGGAAAGATAAGTACCAATAAATACAGATCTAGAATCGTACCTAGAGAAAGTCTTAGGTATGCAAGTCCTCCGAGAGCTCCCTTCCTTTTATCTGTAATTGATCCTCTTCACCTTCAGAGTGTATCAAGGTCAAAGTTTAGTTAAAAATTCCTTTTAAAATATCTTATAGACACTTTTCAGTATATGCTGTACATTTTGCAATGCATGGATGATTACAGAATCACAAACCCAAAGCACATTAATTGTAGAAGCAATCAGCCTAAGTGGTGAGTATGTATAGCTTAGAGATGCTCTATGGGTAAAGGAGCATCTTCCAGACAAAGGCATAATTTTTTGTTGTTGTTGTTGTTGCTTTTTCCCTGTACAACCACATTAAGAATTTTCAAACAAACATAATTAGCACTGAGGACTGAAAATGGGCTTGCAAGCACTCACTACACTGGAGCCAGACAGCGCCTTTGACATTCCTTGTAGTTGGATATAGGGAAACTCTGCACTTAAGAGTAACAGTGAAGCATTTTATTGCAGGGAGCAAGAATGGGTCTTAGACTTGCCCCGCTCACACTGCCCTGCTCCACATGAGGACTTCCTGTAGCCCTTGTGCCCACCCAGTAAACTCGTATTAAAGGCAAACCACCAAACCAGATGGCAGACAAGATGTGTACTGGTGACTGAACCCTCTTGATTCACTATTATTAACAGACAGCAAAGCTGGGTGAAGAGTGAGTGCATACGTCAGCCCAGGTCAGCCAATACAGAGCACAGAACAGCATATTTCAAATGGTAGGTGGCTCCCGATCCTGTTTCTAATGGACTGGTAAGTATTGCAAGTGGCATCACTGCTGGTTTTCTTAGCAAAAACCAAGACGCTGCACAAAAGGGAAGGTTAAACTGCATGTTCAAGCCAAATTAGAGCATATCGAGCAAGTGTTCAGCACCGCACTGGTAGGAATAAAGGGGTCTCACCTACTACTGGGTGGGGCGTTTTCATCTGAATTTTCCAGAAACTGAGAGTAAAAAATCTTTACAGTCCCTTCTACTCTCAAAATCTACGCATCTAAGAGCCTAAAGAGCTTACAGCTTTCTTTTCCAAAACATCTACAGCTCCTTAGGAAATCAAGGTAGATAGTGTGGGTGACACCTCCAAGGTAGGCCCCAGGTCTGCTGTGCTGTCTGATCTAGCTCACTGCTCTGCTGCTGAATTCACTTAGGAATGACAAAGAAAATGAAAACTTGATAAAGAAAATGAAAACCTGGCAAAACTGAACTGTGTAATCCTAAAAAAAAAGAAATTAGAAGAAACCTTCCAGCTCATGATAAACACTATAATGAAGCCTCTAATTTTCCTAATGAAAGAATTAACTATCAAGATAAAAGTAAAATGATTTATTAGATTTTCAGACACCACAGAAATAAAATAGTGAATCAGTCTAGGCAGTAACTATTCCATCTCAACTTGCAGTCATTAACTCTTTGCCAACTGTAAAGACATCCTAACAACTCCATTTAATTCCATAAGCCTGTTTATAATCCAGTACTAACCAGTAATTACTATTGAATCATTAAACAGGAGTTGAAATCTTTTCTTCAAAATGCGCCTGAAGACATCAGGAGAGGATCACTGAGAACCTGTGTGTGAGGGCTAAAATGCTCTTCAAAAATACCCCGAGGATTACAAACGTCTGAAAATTTAAGGAGGGCACCTGGTCACTGCCAACTCTGTTCCCTGTCTCTCCCGCCTCTGTCTCCCCACACTCATCCTGCCCCAGCAAAAAAATGAACTTGCTGTGCCCATGATGATTTTAAATCCTGCAGCTCTCCAGCAGCTTCACTCTTACTAAAGCACAGAATATGCTGCTTGTTGCTAGACAAAGTCCCTCCCGCCCTCCTTTCTCTGTCACTAATGGCTCTTTTCATGATCTGCAGCAAGGATCATTTAATCTCTGAAGAATGGAAATTTCAGTGTTTGTATATCGTCAGTTATTACCTTTTATTTCTAAATTGTGTATTTGGAAGAGGAGGAAATACTTAATGCCTTTATTTGCTGTGAAGCAAATATTCAAGGATACTGCACAAAGCAGTTTATCCTGGCTTAATATTAGATGCTGAAACTGAAAGGTGCTCCAAGCCCCTCGGCTGCCCGTCCCCTCGGCACAGGCACACTCGTGGCCATCCTGTGCACCCCACATTTTCTGCCCATTGCAATCCCACTGTTTGGGGGCAAATGGGTTAGATGCCCACTTTGTGCCTTTATCCTGATCACCCTTACCTCTGCCAACAGTGATGAAGGCACTTCAAAAGGCAAAATCCAGGCAAGCCCCATTGCTGTAGCGGACAAGCCCCTCCACCTACCCCTTCATGCCAAGGAAAGTGCCAGCAACACTGCGTCTTTGTGCTCCGATGCAACCAAACAAGGCAATCATGGTGAAATACAGATGGATACAAAAGGCACAAATAATTTTAAGAAGCCTGTGTGCAGTAACATTTAAAGCTAGCTATATGTTAAGCAAGGAGATGGTAAAGTCCTCTTGACTGGCTTATGAAATTCAGACACAAATAAAATCCAGGAGGCAGCACAAATGCTGCCCTCGCAATATTTACGCCAATGAATGTAAAAAGAGGAATCGGCATATCAAAAATAATTATGTGAAAATAACAGTGTTTATTTTCTCAAGAGCTTGCCCACCTGCAAGTCCTGTTTCTGCCTATGTAAACCTGCATTTGTCTGAGCAAACTGCCTGACAGGGTAAAGCAGAACTCAGTGAGCTTGTGCCGGCTCAAATTCAGCCTGCGAGTTTCAGAGACCCCTGAATTATTATGGGAATTAATCAAAGGAGAAGTAGGAATTCAGCCTAAATGTTCATCCTTTGGTGACTTTAAGCTACATCTAGTATCATTATTTTACATCAAGCTTCTGAAAATTATTTAATTTTTTTCTCTGTTTCATGCCAAGGTCTTAATCTTTACTGCACTGGCAGTGAGAACATTTTAAAGAATCATTTCCCGAGACACATTTAATACATTTCCAGTAAATTGTACATAAACCTGTCCAGCTGGCTGGGTCATTTAGTCAGGGACACACCCACTGAGTGCAGGATGCCACCTGAGATTTACCTCAATGCTTTCAAAAACAACATGAAGATGGGATAAAGCCTTGCTAATGTGTGAGTGCGATGGGGAATACAATGATAACTGCCCACCAGGGAGTACAAGGATCTTTTTAAGTTTTGTTATGGGAAAGATTACATACCGGATTAGACAAAAGGGGTTTGAAGATCAGCACTGAAATTACACCGGCTTTAGGAAAAGCAGCATTAAAATTCTGGCTATTTAAAACCACTTAAAAAACAGACGGTAAAGTTTATCAAGTGTTTTTGAGCTGTATCCTGCAGCGCTTTCCAGGGACTGCTAAACATGCTTGGGAATGCAAACAGAAGTTTTCACGGGATGAGAGTCTGAGCAGGATCTGCTATGTCAGAATCAAAATACTGACAGTCACTTGCTCACAGTCAGCTTAGCTGAAATCATACCAATAAGGAATGTTTAAGATCATCTTTTTTAAATGGCTTCTTTTATTAATGTGTTTGCTGAATCCAAGCTGGGCAGGAGGATCTCTTCATTTTTCACAAGCTCTTTCTGATAAAGAGTGCAGAGGAGGCAAAGTGCTCAGAAAAGACATCCATCAGAAGCCAACCCAGGAAAAGGTACACCAGAGCAGGCTGGTTTGCCTCCAAATAAAAATTAAAAAAAAAAAAAAAGTGACTTGTTTATGGTACAAACAACAGAATCCTTTCCTGCAAGTAATCTTGTACCTTTACCAGCAATGTCAACAACAGATTATTAAGGGTGGCCTCGGTGCCTCTCCATAGGGAGCCCACACATCCCATTAAGGAGATCAAGGTCCCACCCAATTACAGTTGTGGCTGTACGAAACATTAGCACTTGGTGTCACTGAAGCCCTTAATGAGAAGTTGGGTGACAAGTTACGGCCCAGTCCCCTCCCTCTGTCCCTGCCACCACCTGTAGCTCCCTCCCTGCCTTGCGCAGTTCTCATAAGTTGAGACACCTTGGCATCCTCATCATTGTTCATCACTGCCGTTTAAGTGAATTTAATGAAATTATTTTCTAAACTGTTTTAGATGCCATATCTATAATCCATAAAATTTATTGTACCTTTATGTAGAATTATACTGGAGTTGAACATATAAATCAATTTATAAGGTCTAATGACATACAAACGCTTAAAAACTAAAGGCAATGTAGTAAATTCAAATTACCATTACAAATGTAAGCTTTGTAGTCAGTGTGTGACCCGCTAAGGATTATATTTAACTCCCCTGAGAGTGGTTTATCATAAAACTTTATACTTTTATTACAGTGAATTATTAACTCCTCCATGATGTGAGTCATTCCATGCTCTGACTATAGCTTTTTTAATGACACTATAATAGACATCTTGCTAATAGCAGCAGGATTGCTACCTCTGAGGTTAAAAAAAAAAAAAAGACAGAAAAGGAAGAAAAGAAGTAAAAAGAAAAGATACGCAGGACAAATATGTGAAAATGCACCAACAGAATTAAAAAAAAAAAAAAAAAACGACCTGTAAGAAGATCCATTCAAGGCCGAACTCTGTAGATGTCATTACAGTCTTCTGTCCACATGGAAAACCAATACGTTTACCAGGCTGGTGTCTGAGAATAACCAAAATGCTTTATCATTAGAAGATATAAAAGTCTGGATTATTATTATCAGGAGGTTTTTTTCTTTTATATGGAGAAAAATATTTTTTTTCCTACTGATGCTACAGTTTAATCAAGTGACTTTAAGCCATGTTCATACAAATTACTTAAAAAATCACTCCTCCTTCCAAGGAAGGTACCGCAGACTTTTCCCAATCAACATTTGTGCTGTCCCCAGTGACCTGCAATTTAATATCCGTATTTCCAGACCCTCCCTGGGACTGGTCCAAAATCCTGGGAGATTTCTAAAGCTTGGTGAAAGGACAACGCCAGGCCCATGGCAAGTCCAGGGTTGACTTCATTATCAGAAAAACATATCCAAGGGAGGTGTTTCACTTCACCTCTTTTTTTGTGTTTTATTGCAAATTTCAAAACAGGTCCGCCCAACCAGGAAATGTCACCAGGCTAGATGAATTTCTCTCCAAAAACCAAGCTCTGCTCCAATTACATTTCCAAAAAAAATGACTGCTTTTAAGATAAAGCTAGCCCATTTCTGACCAGATTTCCACGTTTTGCAAGCACAAAGGATTTTTCCATATGTTTGAATATGATTTTTAAATGGCATGCACACATTTTCCATAAGAGAATTCTACCAAAAAGTGACTAACTACAATCTGAAGCATGCCAAGTCACATGGCATTGCACAAAAATGAACCTGTGGATATTTCTGAATGATCCTCATAAAAAAATAAAAATAGAAGATTCCCAGTTCTTGTATCTTCAAGATTTTTTAAGTACTTGCTATTACTAAAACACAGTCAAAAAAATAAAGGAGACAAGCTTCCTATTTCTTCACGATACTCATCAATCTGTTGATAGTACTCATTTGCTAGCAGCGCGACCACAGAGCTACTGAAAAACAGCAGGAAAATTAAACCTGGCAAAGGGAGACAGTCTACCTGTATAGCCAAAAAAAACCCAAAACAGAACAGGTTGAAACAATGGTAATGCATTACAAGTTCTCTGGAAATTCAGGAGCTGCTGAGACCTCTCTATATCATCATCTTCCATTTAATGAGTCTATTTGTGGCTGCTACTTTTAAATAATTGCATTTACTTCTCTTTTGGACGGAGGCAATGGTTACCACTGCAGTAACTGGACATGCACTGGTGAAACATTAAAAGGACCTTGCACAAGATTTTGCAGCAATGCAAAACTCCATAGGGAGAATAACCTTCAGAAAATTAAGTCCTGCCCCACAGAAGCATGACTAATTTATCTGTTTTTCCTAGAAGACAACCTCTGTTTTCAGCCTTCCCATGGCTGCAGTGAGGTCTTTCAAGGCAGAGGGCTTGTAGCTGCAGGCCCTTTTATAAATTTTGGGTTTGACTGATTTTTTTTTTCTATTTTTTTTTTCCCTTCAGTAAGGTAGAGTGGAGAGCGAGAGAGGCAAAGCCTTTTTATTTGAGGAAACTATTAGTATTCCTAAAACCAGAATGGATTATACAGGAGCAGGAGACATGACTATTTAAACAACTCTGTTTTGATGAATTCACACTGATCTCTATCTGAATTCTCAGGGAAGACTTGATGTTTAGGTGTAAGCAAAAGCATTGCATTGCAGCATACAGCTAGAAGAGATTTACCAAAACTCTCTGTGCTTTTAAAAAGTATCTTTCTGATTAGCAATTACTGTGCAGCTCCAGTTCTACAACAGCAAGGACAAGCTGCACCCTTTGCAACAGTGGCACATGTCCCTCTTCCTGCATGGATTTTCCCACCTCGAAAAGAGCAATTTACCCAAGCCTAGCGATAATTAAAACAAAAACAAAAACAAAACAAACAAAAAAAAAACCAAACAAAAACACCAAAAAAACCCTACCCCTCTTCTCAGTGCCACTCCAACACTAGTTTCTGGGCCAAAACTGGAATAAACTAAAGTAATTACACGTGCAAACTTAGTCTGTGGAAAAGCAAAAAGTCTGCTGTTGCAACACTGGAAAACACTACCTCTTTACACAGGTTTTACGGGGCAGTTTAGTGCTGTGCTGTTGTTTGGGTTTTTTTGAGTCTCCAGTCTTTCTTTGTCAGCATCTATTTATTTAACCATAAAGTCTCCATGGAAGCTAAGGTTCGTTTACAAGTGGGTCCCAGCCCAGAGAGCAATTAAATATTAGATTTACTGAAGCTGTGTAAAGTTGCACGGCTCAACCACAGTGACACCAGAGCAAAACTGCACGGCCGCTGCGGATGTCACGACAGCCTGGGCTCGCCCTTTTAGAGGCATAGCCAGGACACACCAGAACAGCACAACTGGATACAGCCCTGCTGAAAGCAGGTCCTGTTTGTTTATCATAAAACCTGGTAATTAACCCAGTTTATCCCCTGTAAGTACACTGACCTCGGGTCCAGTCCTGAGCACCTCATCAAACAAACCTCTGTTTGCCTTCAAGGTAAAGGGGAAACACACACGAAGAGAGTGATTTTTTTTTTTTTCCTCTTCCTGTGACAACTAATCTCTTCTTAAAGGGACACAACAAACTTGGGACAAACTAATGACCCACATACACTCCGCTGCACTTGGTTTTAAAGTCATAAAGAAACTCCTCCAAGTATCTGCCCAAGTCTGTAATAGCTGGAAACTCAGGGGATGTCTGCATTCCTCTTCCCTGTATGCAAGATTTACTTTGAGTTGTAAACATTCAAATACAAGCATTCCTACTCATTTCACAGGTGATTACAGGAAGAATAAAAGCAAACTGCACCCTGAAGGATGACACAGACCACTGTCACCTTCGCCCTTCAGTGGTTAGGCAGAGCCTGGTTTGCAGTGGGTTTTCACAGGGCTCACTGGGGCAACTTGCTACCAACGTTACATGCTTAACGTTAGCTAAGATGATTCCATAATTTATATAACATTATCTCTTTGCAGTGGGTTTTCACAGGGCTCACTGGGGCAACTTGCTACCAACGTTACATGCTTAACGTTAGCTGATTCCATAATTTATATATCATTATCTCCATTGCAAAAAATCCAGTTCAAGGGTAGTACCTGGAGACGTTTGTGTTTGCAAACCAAAGAAACCAAAGCAAAGAGCTCCTTATAAATAGTGGGAGACGGAAGAAAGTACGAGTTCACCCCAGACCTCACTGCCTTTGCTGCAGACAGGTGGGTGGCCCAAGCAAAGGGGAGCTGCTTTTTTGAGGAGCCACTTTTTGAGGACCCTTGGGGAAAAACACGATTTCTTCCAAGGAACCAGAGGAAACAGTGAGGCTAGGCAGGCCAGCACCCCTGCAAGATGGTATGAATGCTCCCACTGAACCCAGGGGCTCAGGTTTGATTCCTTCTCCTTCAGCATGCACACCTGTCATACTCTCCTGACATCCCCTGTGCATAAGATTGAAAAGAAACTCCACAAAGTCCCTGCCCTGCCATAGAGGTTGTGCCAATTTATAGAGTCAATCAAGACCACAAGAATTTGGGAGTTCAGTGATAACACTCTTCTGACAAACACATCTTGCCAGCACGCCTCTCAGACAAAACAGTGGCACTGCGCATATCTGAGCAAATTGCCAACTTTGTGCTTTAACAGACGTGGGTACAGCAACTTGATCAGGGTCCAGTGTTTTATAAGCTCTGTAACTCTGAACTCTTTGGTGCATTTTAATCCTCAACTCTAATGCTGCTCCTCAGTAGCAGCTGGTTTTCTTTTTCTTTTTTTAACATTTAAATGTCCTTGTTTCTGAGAAGGAGATGGAAAGGAAAAAAAAAGTACAGTGAGTGATTTCACATTCAAATAAAAGAGGTGCTGTACTTCAGAAAGTTATAAGCACCTGCAAACAGGAGTTTATAATGGAAATGCCTTTTCAACCATAACTATAGCATCACAGTAGTAATGCTATCATACAATAAACTATCCTATTAAAGCTAAAGAGTTAGATTTAATAAGACAGTGGTTGGATAGTAAAAAAAAAGGCCAAATGATTATTAAAAAATCTTTTTACTGTGGTTTAACAACTCATACTTGCTTTTTTACACCCAAATAAAACTCACATACAAGAACATGTATTTGAACTATTGCATAAAGCATGCCAAAAAAAAAATTACAAATAGATTATTAAAATCTGGAAGGAACCCAGCCTTTGAAAGGTGCCGTTCACACCTTTGGGTTAATGAAAATAAAGTCAGAGGAGTGGCTTACCTGATCCAAAATTGCCACATGTGCTCACTAACAGTGGCTGCAGAGCAGCCCTGCTTTTCTGAGTGGCATCCAACATCTCAAATTTGTGCACAATAGACATTTGAAAGTTAGGAGCTCTCGGGGCGGGGCAAGAAAAGGGACTTAAAATGTAGAGATATGCAGAAATTTTAGCTGCTTACCTAAAGCCATTAGGAAGCAAATACCTTAAGTGACAGAAATTGTATGCTGTTACTGTACCAAAATCCTTGAGATCATTTGAGGCTGTTTTCTTTGTTTGCTTTTTTATTGGTTTTTAAGTTTGTAAATTCAAGTTTAATCATGTTGTCCAAGAAAAGAGATTAACCTTAAGCTCTATTTCTGGCCAATAAGAGATGGAGGCAATGTTGCAGCAGGCAAGCAAAAATGCATTGTTGACAAATGACTCCATTTATAGTCCAGATTCCGGACACCTTGTCCTTTAGTCACCAGTGACATCTAATTTGTCCTTAAAAAAACCAGCCCTTACATCTTTGTTACTTTAGGCTTTAGGTTAAGACGTGTGGATGTCCCTCATAAATCTGATCTCCTATAGGGCCTGTCTCTTTCCAGTATCTTCCCAGTTGAGGAAAAAAAACAACAGCAAAAACCAAAACCCATGACTACCGTTTCTTTTCCTTCCTGTTCTAAAGACCTCATCAGGAATAAAGAAATTGTCCTAAATTTAGACGTGTTAATCCCACGGCATTTGTGTGAAATAGGTTAGCCAGACTGAGAATAAAAGGGGGGAACAGAAAGCTATAAAAAGCAAACGAAAGAGAGAAAAAAATATATCTACTGTACTTCACTGCCCAGAATCACTGTGGGTATATACCATACAGGGACATCCGTCAGCACTAATCAATACATGTGGTGTTAGTCATGGATGATAAATTTGAAAGGGATTATAACTGTAAACAGTGATCAATAGAGACTTGCTGGAGGAGACAGAGAGGAAAAAACAACCTTAAAATGTTACACGGTTAATAAAGTAAGGGGTCAGTCTTAAACGAAACTCCAGTGAGACCCACTTATTTCAGAGCTATTCTACAAGGAGGGGGAAGGAGGGAAAAAAGAAAGCCCTACCAATTTTCATAAAGCAATTGCTACTAAAAGGGCACATTATTAATTTACAGCGTATTTGCTGATCCTTCCATTTTGAAGTCATATCCTCCATTAATGTTTGGTTGGAGATGTTTTGCTGGATATAAGCTGGCATCTCCGAGACCCCCAGAGAGAAGCTTGCTTTC
>NW_010132970.1:15072-27572 GCF_000699245.1 Pterocles gutturalis | reverse complement strand
CAAGAAATAGTTACCAGGTGGGAGGTGCAGCAAGGAGCTGATCTGCTGATTAATATGATTGTAAAGAAAGTATTTGGGAAGTCTAAGGAAAAGTGTAATTTGGGAGAGATGAGGGAGATTTGGAGGAGGGGAGAAGAAAGATGGTACCACCAAAACGATGTTGAGACTTTGAGAGAGGAACACAAAAGAAATGGAGTAAAAAAAAAAAGTGGAAAGAGAGACTGAATAAGAAATGGAGGAAACTCCGCAGGGTAAAAAAAAGAAAAAAAAAGAAGCTGAAAATTGTCATGAGGGAGCACTACCAGTGAAACAAACCAGAGCTTTGTCCAAAGCACCTGGACGTACAGCACCTATAGAGCAAGGAGGATGTGGGGCAGGATAAAGGTACACCAAAAATCTATTACTTTTTAGCAGCAGAAGGAGAGGACCACATGGCTGTCTCCAAGTTGGGGATGGGAGATTTCCAACGAAGCCAGTTGCTGCGTAGTTGCCATGGGCACAATTTGTGCTCAAGCTGTGTGCAGAGGCCAGGATTTGGCTTGAAGCCCCTGGGTTAAACATTACCTTTACAACAAACTGCTTGGGTGCCTTTCCTGGGCAGGGGGGTGACAGGACAAAATTCCAAGGGACCGCTTGATGGGTCACCAGGAGAGACCCTCTTGGGTACCTGTGTGGTACGTCATGTATGTTACACATACTACAGTAAGGAAGGGAAGAGAAACCACCAGGGAGAGAACTGACAAAAAGCTTTGACTCTGTCCTCCTTGGGTCTGATCCAAAGTATGCTTTCATCACACAGTCATTGATTTAAGAGTCGGACTGAGCCCTTTCTTCCAATGGGAGCTGTATTCCCAGCTGCCCTATTTTCAAATCCTGGCCTTGACATAAAGGGAGTATAAATAATTTTCATTTCAAAGAGTGCTGCAATTGTCCCGTATTTTAATGCCAGGACACTAGGAGTAGTCTCTCCTGCACGACAGTGGTAAACATCCTCCATCTCACCTCCAAGGGCGCTTCCTCCCCCTCCAAGGCATCCCCCAGTACAGTCTGAGTTAGCAAAGGGGCAAAACCCTGGGGGCCAGGCAGGCATAAAGCTGAGGTTTCTGTGCAAGGTTGTAGACTCGCACTAGTGGTCTAGTGACCCTGATGATATTGATGACAATTAGTAGACAGAGATTAAAATGGAAATGAGGGAAGGATTCGTCTGTGGCTTTATCCATCAGCTGTAGCTTGCCCCAGGCAACAGACACACACTGGGCTTTTTGTTTTGTTGTTATTCCCTTGTTCAGCTCAGTTGGTTTCAGTAGTTCACTTAGTTGTTACTAATTTTTTCTTAAAACTGCTATAAGAAGGGGTTTTTGTCAAATCTCTGCCACTGAGAACTCACAGCTCTGAGTGCGCAAATCATCCCTGAATGTGCCTGCTCTTGCTGCCTGCCTGGTGCTGGGGTTGTCGAAGGGCTCCGCATTCTTCCTATTTCAGTAGCTTCTGTTTCTTTTGTTATTTTAATACTTAGGAAAGCAATTGGATTACTAGGGCTAGAGCCTGAAGGTCTCCGTTTAACTATGGACCCACTAACAGCAAAGGGAATGACAATAATAAGTTATTATATGGCCATGACGTTCCTGCTGGATGTCAGGAGACACAGGAAGAGCTGAGGCAGCGTGTCCCCTTGGTGAAACCTGTCTAATCCACCCCTCTTCTCCCAAAACTTTAAATTGCCATTTCCTATGATTGGAGGACACATCCCCTGAATTTTTCCTGAAATTAATTTCTAAATCTGATGACAACTCACATGTTCATCTTCTGGGACACAGGGAAGTTTTGTTTAATCCTAAAATGTCATAACCTGGGGGAAAGTGAGTTCTTGTGCAGCTATTATAAATTTCCGGTTCACAAGCATTAAACTGTTTTGATTCAGTAGTCTACCCAAAAGGCCTGAAAAAAAAAATCCTCCATTTGGAGGTTTGGTGTGACATTAAAACATGCTTCTAAAGCTCTTAGATGGACTGTAACATGAAGGTGTCTTCATGGTACCAACACTTCCATCCCACTTTCTTGTTCTCTCTTGTTGTTGCTCCCCAACCAGATTATATCTCCCAGGATGCACCTTTGCTACTTTTATTAGCAACACCCCACTCCAATGTTGTGTGTATGCTCCACATGCAATAAATAATAAGCAACTATGCAGACAGACGACCACCCTCCCCCTTAAAAAAAAGCAGATTCAGTATTCATAAAGTATTAGAGAGCAGGCTCACATCTACCATAGTCTTTTCATGGCTTCTGGCAGTCACCAGCTCTGATCATTTGCTCCTGGGGAAAACTTGGACACAGGCACGGGAGGAGCTGGGGAGCAGAGTTTGTGTGCCCCCTAGCCCCCGCCAGAGCAGCCCACATGCCAGGTCCCCCAGGGACAGAGGCAAATAAATAGACAAGATGCTTCTGCTGCTGTTGGGGCACTGGCACAGAGAGAGCTCCTTCCACTTAGTGCAGTCAGTGGCAATTAAGGGCTTGCTCTTTAAGCTTAAAAAGACTATGCTTTGGCACTGATCCTGCAATGAGATGGATGAATGGTTGCCATTCACTCAATTTCACTGTGGATTTAAAAAAAAAGATTGTTGGAAATCTGCGATTTCCCAATGGGAATGCAATCGCTGTTATCGATTGAAATCTTGCTGGAAAGAGGGACTGGTGTGGGTAATGCGCCATGCAGACAGTATTCTGATACACCATGAGAGAAGCGGGAATGATTTTCCCCACATTTCCCAGTTGGAACTAAACCTGAACAACCTGATTTATTACACCTGCTTTTCACGTGGTTAGCTGCAAATGTCTCTCAGGTTTATACTGCTGTTGGTGGACTACTGACTAATCAAAAAGTCAGGAGTGCAAATTTGCAGTACTGGCTGCTAGCCAGTTTGCCCATAAAAGGTTTCCAAATGGTCACTGAGCCCTTAACCCAGATGAAAAAAAGCAACAAAGACTCTGCCCCAAGCTCCTGCTCCCTCCTGCCATGGCCTCCCTCTCGTTTTTTTTGCACGCAAACAACATTGTGGTTTTTTTAGAAGAGGACAATTCCAGAACATGCAGCAGAGAGGCCTTTCTACTCATTAAAAGCTACATGTGGGTGTGAATTATTTTATATCCTCCTCAGAAATTACCAGACCACCTCAGAAAATGATTAGTTTTCACATAAGGTGCCAGATCCTCTGGTCCATTTAGGCTGCTTTATGCCATTTTGATGGCTCAGCTCAGCCCTAAATAAAACAGGCTTAATTATCCTTAGGATTTCTCCTGCCTTGGGAAATCTCCAGGTAATGTAGAAATGCCACAGGGACTCCTACACCACCACAGCTATTAGCAGCAGAGCACAGTGGCAGGGATATCCCCACGCCCCATTGATTTCCTGCTGCTGTGGCTGTGGGCATCTGGCACAGATGAGGGCCACCCCCAGGCTAATGTTATTTATGCCAAGGAAAGGTCTGTGAATGGGGTGGCCCCAGGACTACTGCTTGAAAATAATCTTGCGAGTCTGAGTCTAAATCAAATACGAAATACATATGGTTTGGTTAGAACACCCTACTCCAAAAGGGAGGAAAGGGGCTCATTGGTTTGGAAAACTTCTCCCCTAGTTTTCCAAAACCCTCACTCTTGCTGGAGTACAAGGGACACAGAGATATATACAGGCTCTGAATACACATCTCTTCTCAGAAAAAGAGCCTTGCCTGCCATAGCCGCCCCAAATAGTCCTGCTCCGAAAGCATGCCAAGGCCAGGGTGGTACTCTTTCACAAAGGCTACAGGGGAGGACTCTCTGGGCCCAATGAGCCAGAGGAGTCCCCTTCAGAGAAAGCAGAGAAAAATAGGGTCTTTCAAAGCAAATTTCAACTCATCCTAAAGAAGGTGCCCAAAGGCAGCCAGGGGAAACACCATCACACACAGAAGTGGGTTACCAGCTCACAGGTTTATGTAGTCACTGATGTCTCCTTGTAGGCTACTACTTCATGGGTATTTGGGGTAGGATGGGTGGATTTGCAGATCTGTCGCCTGTGATTGTAATAAAGACACAGAAGTAGAGAGGATGGACTTACACGAGGGCACTGAACACAGCACACAGGATGGGGCCAGATCTCCTCAGCATAAATCCACAGCCTCTTCTCAGCACATACTCCAGGTGGTTCACTTCTATCAGGAAGCCAAGACAGGGTTATTTGGGAGCTCACATTTCAGTTGCCTTTGTCTGTCTTCCTTCCTGAATCTGCAAACACCACTGCTATAGACCACATGTGTCACGTTCTGAAAGCCAGAATTTCTGCATCATGCTTAAAGGAAAGCTGAGATTTTGACAAAACTGATGGGCAAGCTCCCCTCGCAGTAGAGAAAGTTTCTTATGCACCATGGGCGAGTGGGCGAGGGAATTTGTTGAGACCTGTCGTAGCACCAACAAGAACTAAAAAATCTTGCAGCAGCTACTGCCATCTGAGCCTGTCAAATTCCACTGCAAACAATATGTCACTCTGCTGGGGAGGCGGCGAACAATCTGAGGGTGAGAAAAAGGGACGTCTGAAGTATCCAAAAAACTCACTCCAAAGGTTTTAAAAAAGAAGAGAGCCCATCCATGCATGTGCACTTGCACGCACACACATGCACACAGTACCTCTGGCCAACAGGCGTTCACTTGAAAACTAGAGCTTCCAGATTTTCATCAGTTGGTTTTTAAAGTATTATCAAGCCCGCTTGGTTTCAGTAGAGTTGGATAATGTCAGTTTTGGCACACTGTACTTAAATTCATGGCCAGGGAGCACAAATGCTGAAAGAGCAGGCAGGCTGCAAAGTTGCCTACCTTTCAGCCACTGTTCAGAATAACAGGCTTTGAAAGGACCAAACCTTTTTCTGACCAAACGCTGGTTTCACTGGGCTCTGAGTTGTACACCAGCACAGGTAATGGAGCTTGCTTTGCACCCTGCAGGGAATTTGGAGAGTCTCAAAGCAGTTGAGAAGAACAGGGAGGGATTGGAATGTCAGAGTATGGGCTGATGGCCCCATGCTCAGGGGCATTTTCCTCTTGTTTCAAACTCTTTCTCCCCCAGAGCCATACATGTTATCTTCCACACTACTTTGCTGCCCTACCACGTGCTGCATTCCCAACAAGCTGAAGTTCATGAGCAATAAACCTACTCCTGTGGAGGTGCCAGAAATTATACTAGGGCTGTGGAGGAGAGCAGGGAAGCCCCCTTGCACTGGCCTCTCACCAAGGGATTATTAGCTAGCATGATTTCCAAAGGGTCTTCTGCTCTTTCCAGGCTGAGTGTTAATGGTTTTCCATTAACTGGGTTTTAATATCCCAGTACTTTTTCTACATCAGATCCTTGCCATAGGTACCACGGAAAAGGATATATTTTGGAATATATTCCCAAGAAACACAAAACTGACAGTTCCCATCTGCATTATGATTTGGCCCTTAGAGCAAAGGAAAATCCACAGGCAAGGGAATACAACTTTTGACTAAAGTGCTATGCTCTATATAAAATTTAGACGGAGGAGGGTGATATCGCTCCCATGATATCTGTTAACGTTGTCTATAGGAAAGAAGAGGCAAACAACACTCTCATACAACACTGGTGCCAAAGTGAGCAAGAAATATCCACACATTGAATTAAAACCTGAAAGTCTAAGAAGAAAACAGAAAATTAGAAACCTGTGGCCATTGCAAAACAGAACAGAAACAAAACAGATCAACAACTCGCAGAGCAAAACAGTATACAAATTGGAACAATCAATATGAATAACAAGAAAACCAAAGCTATGGATAAAAACCTAAAGCACACTTGCTAAATCTAAAATTTCTCTCTGAAATGCAAGGCCAAAACTGCTTCTTAAGGACAAATCATTGATGCTAATTACCTGCACAGTTTGGAGAGCAAAAGCAGAATGTCAAGTTCTTTTAAGGGAAATGGATAGTGGAAAAAGATATCTTTTCTTTGGTTTGCTAAAGTGAGGGCTTTTCTCCTCCACCTCCCCAGCAATTGTTTAATAACCCCAAATAGAGTCAAAACACCTCCCAACTCCCCAGCAAAATAACTGAGCTGTAGTAGTGACTTCTCAGAATAAACTCACTTTAAACTTGGACATTTGAAAATGATAAGGAACCTCCTGAAAACATTCAGCTAATGAAACCAAACGTTTTGCTATGAACACTGATTGTCTGAGCAGACCAGATCTTCCTAGCCCATAACAAGATTCCCAGTTTCTCAGACAAGCACTAAACCTTCTTCATTGTTGCCTATTTTAGTCGCAGGAGGGCCTCTCCTCCCTTGTCAGGTACCATCTCACAGCCCCGTGGAGTCTTGTTAGCTATCTACCTTTTGTGCTTCTCACTGTTCAAAGATTCTAAAACTGCACACAAGAAAGAACTGAAGGGAAACTTGTCAAGGCCGATCAGTCTAAAGTTGGACCTATCACAACTGTGATTTGCTTTAGGAACAAACACAGGCAATAGCCTCTTGCCCTTTTTCTCTGACTGTCAGCAAAGAAAGGAGAATCTCTGAAAACAATCCAAACCCCGTTTTCCCAAGTATCAGTTAGCCCGAGAATAACTACATTGAACTTTCAATTTAATATCCCCCAAAATTATTTTTCCTTAATTCATATAAATCCGATTTGTCCAGAAATACTTCAGGTTTTCAGAAGCTGTTTTACATATGGTTTAAAAGAAATACAATCCTCTGTCATTTCAAAGGGATGAGTATTTTTATACTGAAATATACTCTCAGTGGCACAGGTCCAAACACAGTCATCACTTCAAAAGAGAAAGCAATGCCTGTGTGAGAGGAGGAGAGGTGCACACCTGGCTTCACAGCATCTGTGAGCAGCACCCGGAGAATAAAACTATGAGCAGCCCCTGGGACTCCCTTGCCAGCAGTGTGTGTGCCCCTGGCTGCAGCAAGAACTCCCTTAGCAAAGGGATTATTGGTCACACCTCTTTCTGCTGAGCCTAACCCTGGAGGCTTTGCCTGCAGGCATCACTGATGCAGACAAGGATGAAAAAAATATATAGGTAGGGACATTTTTTAAAAAATGGGAAAAAAAAGGAATGAAAAAGGAAAAAAAAAAGAAGTAACTACATAGAAAAAAACATAGGACACCTGGAGACTGTCCATGCCTCAGGAGGCCTGTGGGTGCCCCAGCCATCTAGCTGAAGGTCAGCAATTTTCATGTCACCCTGCCAAGTGCCTACTGAAAAGGCAGGCAATGCAGAAAGGAATCCTATTAGGGAATAGGATGACGCCAAGTGGTTCTCTTTTCCTCTGTTTTTAATATGCCCTTAGTATTATGCTTGCATTTAAAGGAGCCCATGCACCATGCCTGCATGTAAAGCCCAAACTCTGAAGCTCCCATGAGTCTGTCAGATAACCTCAGCCTAAAAAGCACGCAAGCAACAAGAAGCTAGGTGAAGAGCAAAGCCTCCCTAATGCTTGTCTGACCCACACCATTTCACAGTTTACAACAAGCCTGGTTGAAAAGGCAGAGCTCAGCATTAGAAAGAAGCAAGCCTGGGCTCATCACTGCTATGTGGGGCCTCTACAGCCCTTCACCAGGGTCCATTTGACCGGTGGTACCCACACAAACAGGCACTTAACAGAGTTCGCTGTTTTAACGATCACATTAGACAAAGCACAATTAGAGTTAACTTGGCCCTTTGTAATGTATTTCCACCGGTCTCATCCCTCTTTAGGTTGTTGTAGCTGGCAATAGCTCGATTTACCACTTGAAGAGAGCACTTGGGAAGTCATCTTGCAGGGCTAACTGTGGGAGAATGGTATTTCAAAGGGAGAGATGCAAAATCATTTTTTCCTCAACGCTCATGCAGTGAATAACTTGGTAAGGGCTGCTTCAGTTTCACATTGCAAGCTCTGTGTCTCCTCCTACCTCAGGAGCTGTAAACAGGGGTATTTTAGAGGAAATACCCTATTCTAGGCTAGGAAATAACTTGTAGTCTAAAAATCTATGGTAAGTCATATGCCTGATCCTGCTGATTGTCTTGTCTCTGGTTTGGCCACAGGACAGGGTTTGGGGACCCTCAGACATGCCCCGTAAGATACACCTTTTTTTTTTTTTTTTTTTTTTCTCATGCAAGGGGCTCCCTGCTTAAATCCTCTGGTCTTTTTAATCAGTCAGACTTGATTTACCCGTCGCTGTGTGGGGCAGGGTGGCACTAAGCAGCTCCCCTTAATCTATCCATCAGTTGCCAGGCAAGCTCAGGAGCAGGAAAAGAGAAAGAGGAAACAGTAATTTCAGAGCAAGTTTGAAGAAGACATCTGAGAAACTTCCATTTTCAGAGGACATCAAGGCAGTGCTGGCTGGCAGTGAGAGTGTGGCTCTGAGCTGCAGTGGATGAGCTGTATTTTCTCATCTTCTGAAAAAGATTTCTTCACGATGATGTGCAAGTGGTAATGAAGATAAAAGAAACAAAACTGTCGTTTGGAACTGCAATCACAGATGAAACGAAGAATAAAGTACAGCAGTTTTGAACAATCTTCCACAGGAAGCATAGCTACTCCCTGTGGGAAAGAAAGAAAATGACCACAGAGGGAATAGACAAGGCAGAAAACTGGGGAAATATTTAACTGATAATTTGGAAGTTTATATGAAGGACCACAAAAAGACTGCAGGGATAGGCAGTGAGTGTATCCCTGTCAAGGAGGTTGTAGAAAAATATCTCCACAGAGGTAGCTGGTCAAATTGAGCAGGAGCAAGTGTATATATATGCTCTTATAAGGCTCCTCCTGTCTTCTGAGCAGAAAAAGTCAGAAAATTCTACATATGTAATCACTGCCTAGGTAAATGGTGTGAGGGTTTTGGTTGTAGTTCAAAACAATGTTGTTGAGAACAAAATTACCAAAGCATCTGCTTACACAAAGGGCTTAAATTACTGAATTGCCTATACACTTCTGCTAGAAGTCAGATAATAAACAAGAGGAATTAGAATTGCTGCTTTTTGAGCATAAATTTGACTTGGTTGATATTACTGGGAAAACTCATGTGATCAGAATATGAAAATGAATAGTTACAACCCAACTCAGAAGGCTGAAGTGGGCAAAAAAGAAAGGGCATGGTACACTGTCTCAAAACCTCATGACCTCTGCAAGTCTGTGCAAATCAGACGTAAAAGATTTCGACTGTCAGTAGATCTATGTTTTTACGAATAAACTAGAAGGCAGTGAGCTATTTGGTGCCTGCTACATGCCACAAAATCACTGTAAAAAAACCAGGATGACCAGCTTCTTTAAAGACTTATTTATCATGTGTTGGTAAAAAAAGCTGTGTTAACATATGGGACTTCAATCTGAATGGCATATGCTGGTGTTCTCAGGCTACCAGCACTAAAAAGTCCTCAGAATTTATAAAAATTAAAGGCAGCCAATTTCCTAACTCAGCCCAGTTTGGGGTAGACTGCCTAAGGACAGATACAGAGGAACTGATCCCAGGTGTAAAAATTAATGGTTACTCAAAGGCCAGTGATCATGACTTGATCATATTTGTTGTCAACATATAGAATCGAGTCCAAAGTAATGTGTGTGCTTATGGGGGTATGTACATTCACAAATATAACTGCTGTTGAAAAAAATTAATTTTCACAATGCTGAAATAATTATGAGCAATATCAGGTACAGAGGAACCTTTTAATGCTAATCAGAAAAGTCTTGAGAATACATTCCTAGATTTCAAAGGCCACAATTCCACAACCACGAAAGAAACTGACAGCATTTTAAAATTACTTTTAGTGTAAAAGTAGACATGGAATGAAAACACATTTATTTCAACACAAAGAACTAATGGTATAAAGGAAAACTGATAATAACAATTATAAACCAAAAGCTAATAACTGTAGAAAATTGACAAAGGGAGACAGAAAGGGAAAAAAGAGAAATCAATGAGGAAAGGATATCTGGGACTTTTAAAAGCATATTGAGAACAAAAATGTTGTCATCTGTTACTGGAGGAAAATAGTAAAAATGTAATAATAATGACGAAAACATAAAAGAATTCAATGAATACCTGTCTTCCATATTTGGGAAATAGATTTTATATGCATGTTGTCTAAAAATAATCAGTCCCACTCAATCTCATCAATGAGTCAAAGGAGTTTGAAACAGCAGCTAGAAAAGAGAGATATTTTGAGGTCAGTCAGTTGGAAAGTTGCCTCAAGAGTTTTCAAAGAATGGGCATGGAAGCTCTCCATCCCGCAAGGACTCGATGGGACTTACAGTACACTTCTCCAAAATTTGAAACAAGCAGATAGGGTCCTCCAGGTACTGCAAGGACTGTCAGTCTGATCTTGGGTAAGGTAATGGGACAGTTAATCCAAGAATTATGTATTGCAACACAAAAGGAGCAAATACAAATAGCTTCCAGCAGTGCAGGTTTACGGGAAATAGATTTCATTGCATTTGTGTTTTTGTTTTGTTTTTTACTGAGATCACAGATCAGGTTGATAAGGGTAATAATTCTGTTATGCTGCACTTAGATTTTTGTAAGGCATACTGTTTTGACTCGGTAGGTAAAATTATATAAACTAAATAAGGCACAAATGAAAATGGATTAAAACTGGCACCTTAGGTTTAAAAATGTAACTGTGAATAGAAGACTAAAAATTGAGTAGGAATAGTTTTAACTGGGCCAGCAGCATCAGTCCTTAGTCTCATGCTATTTAACATTTTAAATCAATCACTGAAAAAAAACCCAGAATAAAATAATTATTAATAAAGTCTGCAGGTGACAGGAAGACTGCGGGAGAGCTAGATCAAAGAGCACACAAAGCACTCTGAACCGTTTGTCAAACTGTAAAACAAACAATATGCACCTTGACAAAACACTGTCATCCAGCCAGGAATGAAGAGTGCCAACCACATCATAAGACCACCCTGCACTACACTGCGCAACACCAAAATGATGGTTATTATCAGCTGATCATAAAATCTCCCTGCAGCTTGGTAGCCAGAAAGCCTAGCGCAGACCTCAGATAAATGGACAGCAGTTTCAGGGAAGTTTCCTGCCTGTGCCTTTGGCAAAGGTGCAACTATGGGAATAGAAGGACAGGCTCAGAGGCAAAAGTTCAGGCAGGAAATTTGTTAATTGTAGATTCAAAGAGGAAAAAGAACGGTGAAAGCACTAGAAAACATGCCTTATCATGAACAATTCACAGACCTCCCTCTCAACAGCTTATCAAATAAATAAAAAAAAAATACTACTGGACACTTCTATCCAGGAGACAAAGGTGTCAAAAGACCCAATGCTGGAAGCTGAAGACAGAGAAAGTACAACTTTGACAGAGTTAATTTATCTTTGGAACTAACTACCAAAGGCATTGTGCTGCATTTTACAGCACAGGAGAAAATCTCAAAAACTACAATTGGTTTGCATTGCTAAAGGGTGCAAGGTACTTGAAATTGGATAAATACACTCAGAGACTGCTGACATGTCCCTGTCTTCTTCCACGATCGATGATTCGTATCTCCTAACTTTCTTCTGGAGCCTTTCCTGTGTTTCACACGTAATATTTCCCAGAATATTTAGCTCCTCCCTCTTTATTTTACTTACCACCTCCTTCTCACCTAAAAGCTGCAAAACATATTTGGTTACTGCCATGTAGACTACCATTTATTTCACATGCCTGCAGCACTAATATTCAGAGACAAATTTCACTTATTTCTGTTCTTCAGAATAAATGGTGAGAAATGGATAATTTGCTACATGACAACATTTTAGGAGGTGAAGATGATGGGAAAAAAAAAAAAAACACGAACTGTGTGGAAAGTTAGGGTATAAATCCAGTCTTCCAATTATTAAGGGGCGTGTTTAAACACAAGGGGAAGAGGTATCACAGTGCTTAAATTTAAGCACACATATATTTTAGCAAGATCAGGGATTACAGAATCGGGGGTTTTTACCACTCTTAATTACGACAAGCCGTAATTCCACAATTACTTTTTTTTTTTTCCAAGAAACAGCTAATATCTATTTTGCATACATGTAATGAAACAACCTTTTGCAGCTATCTTCCAGAAAATGGAAAATAATCCGTTCTCCCCACATTCCATTGGTATTGTGTGCCGGACTCAAACTGACAGAATTTGTCAGCTACCAACTGGAGATGCTACCAGTTTCCAACTCAGGCATTACGTGAGCCAACCAGTGGTCTGAAACCTACTGTAAACAGCCCCTAAGTGAGGAGTCAATATGGTAATTTGGGGAAGTGATTTAATATATTGGCTTCCGGTAACAAGTCAGACCCCAGGCAAGGAAATGCACTTAGAGGGAATTCGGCATGACACCAGAATAAGGACAATCGAGAGCAGTTTCCTCTCTGGGGAAGGAAAACCAGCAGCACAGAAGTGTCACTTCAAGCTTGAACAAGTTTCTACCAGCAGAACTTGTCAGGACACTGTCAGGCAGAAGCTGACAGCCGTAAATCAGTATACCTCCAAACGCATTGCC
>NW_010132970.1:5000-15059 GCF_000699245.1 Pterocles gutturalis | reverse complement strand
GAGTCTCCCAGTGACAACAGCCATCTAATGCTCCCTTACCCTAATAACTGCACGATGAAAACAAATCTGAGCAAGTACTCAGGAATGCGCTTTCCCCCCCGCATTGTTACACTGAGCTGGTGTAATGCCAGGGGTGTTTTTTTGCTGGTGTTGTTGTTCTGAAAAGGTTTTGCTCTGCAACCAATTTTGTTTCATTAAAACAAACAGAGAGGCACTTGCTATTGATCTCCCTATTAAATAGTCCTGGTAAACATTTTGACTGGCTCTGCAAACTTAATACAGATGTTAGTTTTGCACAGATCACTACCGACAGCTGATACCGGGAGTTAATGCGTGTCCATGGCAGGGGAAGACAGCAGGACAGACGGAGCTCAAAAGAGAGGGAGCTGCAAAAATAAACAGGTTTCTGGCAGGTAAGTGTTACATTGTCCAAATACAATACCAGTGCTCTCAGGCATATATGTGTACCTTCATGCCACGTGTGTGAGGGAAAGGGGGGAGATTTCCACCTCTATATGTAGCTGCTGCACAGAGTGGCATTAAACAGAAGAAAGCCCCTCAGCATGTGTTCACCTGCGACTGCCCTGATAAAAAGAGCTCTATAGAAGGGACTGAAGGTAAAAAGCTCTGTTCAGCAGAAATTCAATTTCTGGAGGTGCCAGGAGTGGAGAATCTGCAGGATTCCACACTTTGGCAACAAAAGAGGCTAAACCTGATCCACAAGATAAAATAACATAAAAATAAAAAAAGGGCCTCTCTGCTTGCTCCCAAAGGTCTCTCACACCTGGTCTCAGCACTGGGCCACCGCAGCAAACCCGCCTCCCTCCACCTGTTGTTCTGATGAAGTTTCCCTCCGCCCAGACGATGTTATTGGAGCTGAACTGATCGGCCTGTGGTGAAGAGCTGCGTTTACAAATGTTTTTATTCCTCAGTGCACCATCTGCAGGAGTTGCTACCTGAGGAAGCTGCCTCACGTCACACCACAGCTTCCTCATACCTGGGGGGCACATGGCGCCAGCACCCGGTGAGGCAGGGAGCCCACCTGTGGTAGGTCTCGCTTCTCCCAGCAGCTGCCATTTTCCCAGATGGCTCACCGAACAACCGGGATGAACAATCTCCTGCCTACAAAGTTATCTGTGTCCGTAACAGCTGTGGGTGCCCAGGCGTCAGCCAAGCTGTGAGGAGAGGCCGGAGTTGCCCCGTGCTGGGCATGGCTGTTTCCAGCCGGTTCCAGTGGCCGCGCTGCAAGGCACAGCCCAGGCCCTCAGCCTCACCACAGGTGCCTCAGGGAAAAGGGGTTTAAGAGAGGGCAAAATGGCGCCTGGCAGCAAGGTGTGAAGGAAAAGTGTGAGGGGGTAAAAGCGTGAGGCAGGAAATCATGAAGGGGGGGGGAAGCGTGAGGGGGGGAAAGGGCAAGCAGCAGCTTTGCGAGCCCTGAGGGGAAAGAAGAAGGAGATGGTGGTGGTGCTCCAGGCCCCGGGGCAGAGACCACCACAGCTGGGTGGGGGAAAGTGTGGTGGAAGGAGAGGCTGCTGTGGGCTGACCTGACCGCAGCCCCCTGTTCCGTTCCCCCTGAGCTGCTCAGGGTAGAAAAGCACTCAGAAGTGAAGGGGTGAAGTTGAACCTGGGAGAAAGCAGGGTTTTGGGGAGGGGAGGTCTTGTTTTAATTGGCCTTTGTTTCTCACTATCCAAACTTGTCACAATCAGCAATAAATTCATTTTCCCCAAGTCGAGTCTGTTTTGCTCATGATGCTAGTTGGTAAGGGATCTCCCTGTCCCACAAGCTTGTCTGTCTTATTTTCTCCCCCCTGTCCTGTTGAGGAGGGAGAATAAGAGAGTGGTCAGCATCAGTGGTTCACCAGAAGTTAGGATCAGCAAGCTGTGGCATCAGCATCAAGGGCAGACAGACAAGATTCTGAAAGACCCACGGCAGTAGCACCCAAAAGACAACTGGAAAAGGATTGAACGTGACAGCTGAAAAACTGAGGGCTCTGTTAGAGCCAGAGGAAACACTCACAGCTCCCACTGAGCTTCACCCTTGGCCGGAGCCAGGAGCCCCATCTCACGGAAGCAAGACAAGACCACTCGGCTGCCTGAGATCCTCTCACCTCTGAGAAGATCAGCATCTCCAGGGTCTGGATGTTACCTGCTGGTACACTTGAACCAGAATTTGGGAAAGGAGAATACAATCTGCCATACCTTTGAGGTTAGAGTGCAGCACCCTTCCTGAAGAAACCTGGTATTGATTTATTTGAGCTAACCAGACCTCCACACACATCCCCCAAGAAATTTAAATGGGCAATAATAAATTGGAAGTTATTAAAAGTAAACACGTGGAAAATAACTTTCCTGGTGTATGTTCTTGGTACGATTCATACGAGTTTCTGAACACACAAGTGTTTGTGCAAATAACTGAAGATTATCTCAAACAGCAGAGCTGGTTAAAACAGCCTTGCAAAGAAGTGAAGAGCAAAGCCCTCTTCAATCATGAATATATTTATGCATTTGTTTATTACTATGCAGCCAGCTTTAAACCCTACCCAGCAGGGGAAAGACTATATACCTTTTGCCTATGGGCCTCATAACGCTTCCAGTGGGGATGGAAGAACTTAAAAAGAAGTTTGGCACTCAGATCCAGTTTCTCTGCTTATCTGTTGCTAATCCAAACTCTCCCAACATATCAAAAATGTTGAACCGGGCAGGAAACCACATGAGAACAGGTTTTCCTACAGGATTTCTGGCATTTCTACATTAAATTCCAGATGGAAACACCCATGAGAACAGCTTCTATCCTGGTATTTTTGGCACATTCAGTTCCAATACTATCCGGAAACCTGAATTGGGAAGGAAAAGAAAAAAAAGAAAAATAAAAAAACTCCACAAAAAAAAAAAAAATCAACTGTTTGCCCCAGTATTTCAGAACTTGAAGAAAGGTTTATAATTTTATCTGGGTTTTAATATTAGGAAGTAGGAGACAATGTTCTCAGTTTTATCTTCAGTTGTTGCCCTTACTCCCAGTTTCACGCATCCCCAAAAAGAAATACCAGAGTGTTCAACTAGCAAAACTAGAAGTGCCCATCCACCTCAAAATAAGCATGGATGCTACCCCAAAAGAATTTGGGCTCCACCCAAATTACTTTCCTCCTTTCTGTGCACAAATGGATGTCAGATACCAAAAAATAAAGGCATTCATTGAGACTTCAGAAATAAAGGATATCAAAGGAGTTATCCATAGCTACAACTGAAGTCAGGCTTTTTGCCAGTCAGAGTGAATTCCTCTAAAAGGTGAATGAATTCACCACATTTCCTGCAGTCATTTTTGTTCATTTATCCAGCTTTGCCATTCTCCATAGATTGGCTGCAGCTTCCAAAGACAAGAACTTCAACAACTTTGACCAAAACACTTCCAAAATTATATTCAGCCCTGCTTAGTTATTTTTGTTATCAAGGGGCTATTTAATATCATCCTTTTTCTTATTTCTTTATTGTCATTGAAAGCATATGTATTTTGTTCTTGACACTGTCTGATTCTTTCTCTCTGATCTCTCAGCCCTGCCCCTTGCTTTTTGCACTGCTGCCCACATTGGGAGAAAGCAGAAAGAACATTCAAGACTGCGACAGCAGTTCATTAGCAGCTCACCTCAATATCCTAACCCTTCTCTGGTTTTAAGAAGAGCACTGCATAAATCTACAGCAAAGAAACAACAAAAAACCCCCAGACTTCTACTTTGACTCAAATAGCCCATTTCAAGCTGTGTCCAGAGGTCTCAAAACCTGAAATGATCCAAAATCTGTTTTCCTAAAGCCCTGTGGATACATGTTCACATACTGCCAAATTCTGCCACCTTTGTACCTTACTCTGTGAGTAATGCTATTGGAGAAGGTGGGACTTTTCAATACGGAATAAGGAAACAGCACCAGGCCCTCCATTCTTGCTCCCCAGCCATTGACTGCTGAGAGCTGGAAATGGTACCTTTGACCCTCTCCTGAAGTACAGAGGATTTGCTTGTGTTTATATTTTAAACTTTCTCTTTTTTTTTCCCCTGAAGAAATGCTGCTGCATCTACTCACATGTACATCAGTTCCCTCTACTGACAGCATTAATTAAGCTATTCCTTTAATCCACCAGGTAGATAATGGGTTTGGAAAGGAAGATGTGCTCTGTTTGGTGGGAATATGTGGGGCCATTATCTGTAAGGTGTTACACTCTTGCTCGTTATAGCAGAAACATTAGTATGCTGGTTCTTACTAGTGTACTAGTTCTCCTCTCTAGCTGTTTAAAACTCACTTTCCATCCCCGGCAGATGCTTAATATTATCAGAACATATTTTTGTCCTGAACTGTGGCAGTAAGTGGGTAACTGAAGAGCAATGACTCCTGAAGCAGCTCAGGCAAACACATGCTGCATCGACCCTTGCACTCTCCATTTTGTGGCTGGGGTGAGCATACAGCCTCTTTGCAACCAAAGCAGCCCCTCCTAAGGGGCTGGGTGGTCCTTCAGCCTCCTTTTACTCCTTTGTATACCCAGAGGCTACTCTAAAGCAGTGCTGTTTCAAAACATGCTTAAAATCATTTAGCCATTCCTTTACCTTTTTTCTTTTTTTTTCCCCCCTCAGTTGAAGTAGAATGATTTTGTCCTGCCACAGGTAATGTTTTCCTCCTGTGGTATCAGGCCAGAGGAAGAAGTCATTCGCTATATTTGGGTACTTGAGAAAAACACAGAATGAAAGAGAACCACTTGTAATTTAAAAACAAACAAACAAACAACAAAACAAAACACCAAAAAGAACAAGAGCATCTGCCCCAAAGAAAACAATATAAAAAGATTTCCCCTTTGGACCCAAACGTCAGTATTTAGCAAAACCAGCAAAAGTCTTACAATTTTCCAAGCAAATGGTGGGTAGTACTATTTCATAGCTCTCTGCAGTTTTTCCAGTAGATTCAATAGCAATCTTTGGGATTTAAAACCGTTGCTTAAAATCTCCATTTCAGACCAAGCCAAATAAACCTTCATGGGTATAGTGATCAATGAAACCATTCCTGGAAATGAAACTTTTCTAGTGCAAGTGGAAAGACAACATAGAAATTGGTAGGAAAACTAACAACAGCCTATATACACCTGAATTTTCGTATGCAAATGTGGGGGCTAAAAGTTAAAGACCTATTCAGCACCTCACTTTAAATGTACCTCTTTCTTCTAACTGGCATGGATAAGATGCCCTCAATACACATGGTTTCTTGGAATTTCCAAAATGTATCCTTATTGGGGATTTTATTTCCTTTTTTTAATCTAGGTCATATTTCTGAAAGAGATTGTACAAAAATGTTGTATTTGACCCCAGTGTTCTGATTAAATGCATTGCAGGACCTGCAGTTATATTTAGAGGAGAAAAAAACATTCTTGCTCATGCTGCTGCACAAGTTCCTGTTTGAGGAATAAAATTGTTTATTTCTGATTCTTCCAGGAGCTTTTACAGACTGATCAAGTGTCAAGACATGGTAGTTGACTCAAAGGTAACAGATATTGCTTCATAATATCTTTAGGACCTGAATCAAATCTTGAGATACTTTGAAACTATGGGAGTATAATGAAAATACATTTCTCTCTTTGTATTATCCTTTGTAATGGGGAGCTTTACCTTTCCTTTCTAGCAACTATGATGTACTGTCAAGGCATTTTTAGGGACCATTTACCTGAATACAATTTGTGCGCAAGGTGTCTGAGAGCCAACCTGGATTTATGCTTCCTGGTCCTTGTAATAAGTGAATAGATTTATTTTTTTTTTTTTCTTCATCAAAATAAATGTCAGAAAGTTCTTTGATTGTTCAATAGGGGAGAAAAAAACAGTTTTTTCCAAATTAAAGAAATGGCTGTAGGCTAGGTTGTGGTGTTGCTGGAAGATCTGTTGAGTCCCCTAGCTCCAGGTGCAACACGTGCAAGGACACACATGCCCACAGGGTATGTCCCAACATCTCTCCCTGCAGGGAGGAGGACTCATTCACTGCCTGGTTTTGGTTGCCCACTGTGTTGCCCACTGAACTGGGGAAAGTCCTTGAGGTGACAGAGTGGTCTTTGCAAAGCGTGCTGGGACCCCGCCCCAAAAGCAGCTTTTTGGGAAGAACATTCTTGCCTTCAAAAAAATATGGTTTATCAATTTACGTAAATCGTACTTTCCCTTGGTATTTCTTGGACTCTGAAAATCCTAATGTAATCCAGCTCTTCAGAAGTGCTGTGTTGGGATTTTTGTATGTACACCCAGGCCCATCTGGATTCCCATACAGGCCAGGTATGCGGCATAAATAGCCCAGATTCAGCCTATTTGGGGCTTTATTAGATTAACTCCTCTATTCATGCAGGTACCCACACACATAAATAACTGAAAAATTCTTCTAAGAAAACCCAAATATTTTAAGATAACAGACTTACACTTCCCAAACTATTATATCAATTCCTGCTTCCTACCTTCTTTTTGTGGTGAACGACTGAGGTGATGTCTAACATGTGTCTACCTGAGGCAATATCTTTTTGATATCATGCAGTGGAAATGGCAGAATCTGGCTCTTTAGTGACCGTGACATCTAAAAATTGGATGCAGAAATTCACCTCTCCTTCATAGGTTAAATGAATATTCTGCGAGTATCGATTGTTCAGTTCTTCCAGTGGAAGATGAATGTGATCGGCATTGATAATCAGAAAAATATCATCTATATACCTCTCGCATGCAGATAGAGGCTGTTCAATGCCAGTCGGCAGTACGGCTTCCTGGTGTGACAGGAAAATATCTGCACCAATTGAGGATTAACAGAGGCCATTGCTACATCAGTGTTTTGTTTGTAATAGTTTCCATTCTATTAGAAATAGCTGGTTGCACATTTCTGTATCTGACATTAAAATTCACTATTGAAATCTCGCTCAGTAATAAGAAAGCCCCTGCAAGAGTCTCTACAAACACACTAGACTCCAAATTAAAGAGCAAGTGTATTGTTAGGGTTTGCATGGATCTTTTTTGAATTAGTGCTAGGTGAACAATAAATAAAATTCCAGGAGAAGTTCCCCAAGCTGATATGCATTCAAGGTATTATCTTTGCTCTGTACTGTATGCGCTTCTGGCTGAAAAAATTCTAATTGCACTTCCATTCAAAAATCAACCGTGGGAATAAGGAATCATGCTCATTTTATGCACAGCAGCCTGAAGGCCTTATCCTTAAAACAAATTACAGTGCCTCCTATGCAACTCACACTCTGAAGCTAATTCTAACCCTAAAGCAAAACTCCAAAATTAAACTTTAATCTGTGATCTAAACAATTTTGTGTTTGTGATCAATCTTGGTGGGGTGGATTTTAATATATATGTGTGTGTGTGTGCGCACGCATGGGTGTGTGCATATGTGTATATATAAAAATATAAACGCTAAGGTAATTGTTATCGC
The DNA here is from genome assembly GCF_000699245.1 of Pterocles gutturalis. Taxonomy (NCBI): domain Eukaryota; kingdom Metazoa; phylum Chordata; class Aves; order Pterocliformes; family Pteroclidae; genus Pterocles; species Pterocles gutturalis. The sequence continues at coordinate 7,628 of NW_010132970.1, read as the reverse complement.
AGATGAAGACAGAACGTGAAATACTCTGCTCAGTAAGACCGAGATAAAATACATACAACAAAGGTAGCGAATAAAACTGTTAAGCACACGCTCCTGTATGTAACTGAGTCCTGGACTTGCAACCAGCGAAAGCTTAAATTCCACCACATGTATCATATTTACCGTGTTGTGCCAAAGAAATAGGCAGGCTGCCATGCCATTAAAGCAATTACTCTTACCCTCTCAGATATGTAGAAATTAGATTCTGCTCCTTGAAATCATGCGCTGAGGGAAGTGGAGAACAAGGAAGGGGGAGTACAAGGAGGAAAGACATTGATTCCTCCCAGAAAGGAAAATCACTGCCTCGGCACAGAAGGGCTTTGGGCCAGCAAGAGTTAAAGGAGTTCGAAGTGTACACCAACTTGGTGCAGTGACTCTGCATCCTGCAGGAACCTGTTCAGATGCTCTGATAAGTCAGACAGAATTCATGGGAGATTACCACACAGCTCCTGCCAAGCTGTGCTGCAGCGCGGGTAATAGATATGCTCCAGTACTAAATCCTAAAAGGCCCTGCTACATCTGTCAAGCATGCCCTGGAAAAGCACCCTCAGTTCAGATGTTATCACTGCTCTGCCTGCATCAGAAGATTTAGTGTCCACCCTGGAGGTTGCTTTTGCCGCACAGTTTTCAGGGGCAAAACAACAAGGAAGAAAGATGAGAGAAAAAAGGCAAATTATTCTTGCTTAAAGCAAAACGAATAAAGTGATGTACTCGCAGACTAGTTCAGCTTCTCACCCTGCATCCAGAAGGTCCCAAATCCCACATTAAGATGGTACTGATGTTCTAAGCTGATTAGCTCGGACGTGTTTGGCTCCCTGGACTGTGACACCATGAAGATGATCTTCTGTTGAGCACCTCTTTCCCAAGGAAAGCTGAACAACAAACCCAGCAGGGGCCCACAGGCAGTGGATAGAAGGTGATTGCCTTTGATAATTAACTTTAAAACTGGTTCTAGAAAAGCTGCTCTTACATAAAATGAACTTTGCAGAGCCCTGCTTATGAAACAATTGCTGCTCCTCCCATTAACAATGTAAGCAGGGATTTGGTAAAAAATGGTTCTAATGTTAGTTAGCATTTTACGTCAAACAGAAAAATATGTATATAAGATAAATATACACTCACATAATATGTATAAATTAACACACACAGACACCCCGAAAAACAACAGCCTTGGGAACAACTATTTTCTTAATATACTCCAAAATAGAGCCCTGCATTTTAACCATCTGTCTCCTTATTCAAATCTGCAGGAAATATCAAAGTACAGAAGCAGCTCCTTTTTCACTAGGTGCGCTCTCAGAGTTCAACGGAGACAGGCTACAATTTCTTGACCCAGCATATTGCATTTTTAACTTCTGTTTCCTGAAGCCAATTTTAAGGACAGAAAAGTTCCAGCTATTGGGATGTCAACAAGAAGAGTCCCAGGCTGTCGGGTTTATAGCTCTGTACAGTGGTAGAGGCTGGATCGAGATGGGGAGAATGGATTAGCACAGGGAAAGCCTGTGTGGGATGTACACAAGGGTGTGCTCGGCTGTACAATGGGGACCATGGCAGAAACTGGGAGTTAAGCTTAGTGTGATTTTAGACAACCCCTCTTCTGGGCTTGCAGCTATCCACTTCTTGGATGGATTCTGTCCCTAAGGAAAAAAAAGATCAGAAAGGCAAGGCAGAGTGCAGAAAGGCCAGTAAGAGGAAAGATTTGGGGTGGAAAATACACATGCAAGGCTGAGGAAGGAGCCCTAGGCTTCAGGATAGCTGCTGGAGAGGGCAAAGGGTGAATCCCAAAATGTCCCCATCTGGCAGAGCAGTGGGCAGCTGCAGAAGGGTGGCCCTGAAGGTGTGCAGAGCAGCATGGCGTGCATTCAAATCTACAGCAACAAAAAGCAATAGCAAGCTCTTTCTCCAAAACAATAATTTCTTAGTAAATAAATAGACATTTCTGGAAAAACTGCACTCCTTGCGACTAGGTCATCTGTCACAGTATTCAGATACTTGTTCAAATCCGTTAAAGACCTGTCACAGTATAAAGTTGTTACCATCAAACACCTGCCATAACCTGCATAAACAACATTGTGTGATGCCCAAAGTCTCCATCTCATGTGAACCCCATCCTGGCTGGCATGGCTTCACCAGCAGCATCAACCTGGCTGGGGAGGGTCCGGGGCTGCAGCTCCCCATTGTGGACCCCACTTTTGTCTACAGAGGAGAATTCTGCGCCCTGGCTGCTGCCAAAGCCAGCACATTTCACAAGCACTGAATTAACATAACAACAGAAAAAAGGAAATTTTATTGCACATACCTTGAACTAACCTTGCATGGGTCCTGTCTAACGGGATTATTCCAACAAACATGCAAGAGGGATGCGGGCTGAGGGCTGAGTTGCAATGACCAGTGCCCTCCAGAAAACAGACTTAGGCCCTTCAAATGGAAAAGGCACTCTGTCTAAATAATGCCTTGCTCTACAACAGGCTTGCATGTATATATTTTTTCCCTGTGTCTCGGTAAATATACAGATAACAGGTATTTATGTGCCCAATGCACTTGAACACTGCAGGTTCACTGCAGTCGTGAAAAATGGCCTTACTCGAC
>NW_010132969.1:42114-78457 GCF_000699245.1 Pterocles gutturalis | reverse complement strand
GGTGATTGGTGACAACCAACACGGCTTCATGAAGTGTAAAGTGTGCTGTGTTACAGCATTGGTGGATAAGGGAGGAGCCACTGACATCATCTACCTGGACTTATGCAAAGCATTTCACACTGTCCCATACAACACTTTTTACTGAGGGTGGTGAGGCAGTGGCCCAGGTTGCCCAGAGAAGCTGTGGATGCCCCATCCCTGGAGGGGTTCAAGGCCAGGCTGGATGAGGCTTTGGGCAACCTGGGCTAGTGGGAGGTGTCCCTGCCCATGGCAGGGGGGGTGGGACTCGATGATCTTTAAGGTCCTTTCCAGCCCAAACCATTCTGTGATTCTGTGATTCTATGAAACTCTATTTGCACAACAGTGTGCATCTAGGAGTTGGCTGTGGGACAGGAGCCTCTCCAGGATCCCAATAAACTATTTGACAGTTCAGAAACTGAAAATTACAAATGTACAACAAATGCACAGTATGAACACAGAGACATTATTTTCCATCCTGCATTTAGTGAAAAATTTGGTAATATTTTGAGGGCTTTGAGATTTAACTACCCGACTCTGCACAACTGCTGTTAATAGGGGTTTTATCATGAACTTTGGTAGTGTCACAATTGCACAAGTTTTTCTTTTATTCCTTAGAAACCTTATAGTTGGGTATTTTCTTTCCTAAATTGGAATTCTATGTTGCAGTCAATGAAACCTTTTTAACTTCAGTAACACACCATCAGGACTTGAATGTAGAATACCTTCTTCAATCCTATTAACATTGGCCTTGAGCATGTATTATGGTAAGCTATATATTACAAATTAACCTCTCTATTAAACGTTAAACCCGAATAAACTCACAGGAAATAAGGCCAGAAGGCGAGCAATTAAGCTGTTTGCAGAAAATAAGTGCAAGTCTTCCCCTCATATCCCAATAAAGCCTTTTGGAGAAATAGCGCACAGAAGAACAGAGCACACACACCCTAATCCCCTGTTTTGGAGAACTCATTAGGGAGCTCCTCGCTAATGCAGAAACATTCTTGCACTGAACCTTGGTTTTCCAATTTTAGGAACGATTTCCAATAAACTTCAGTTTCCTCATTTCTCTATTAATAAAATGCAAAAAGGGATTGCCTAGCCAGACTACATAATATTATTCAAATACATTCAACAAACAAACAAAAAAAAAACTTAAACAGGCATAGCAATGCCAAGAGATGAAATGCCACATGCTACTTCGTCAACAAATCCCTACACAAGATTCATTGCATTTTTTCAAGTGTATTCACAAAGGTGTATTTTAAACTCAAAATCACTTGCAGAAATATTTTTCAACTACATTTAGATATTTTTATAATTAACACCTTCATTTTTTATTATGAGAAATAATTTCCTATTCTCTCATGTTGCTATACCTTTTACTAAGAGACCTTAAAAGAAATATTGATGATAGAGTATTTGAAAGGGAGTTTGAAAATTCTAAGTGAGGTCTTAAAAGTGAAATAATTTCTTCTATTCCTTTACAAGTTAGAATTTAATTCATCCAATGGAAAATAAAGAAATGACAAAATTATAGAACTATTTTCTAATTGATGAATGTCTTCAACATTTTAAAGTACAACTTTTTTCATCCCATTTTTAAATGCCACAGTGGGAAAAATACAGGGTTTGTTTTTTGTTTTTTGTTTTTTTTTTTTTTTAAGCTGTATCCTACCTTACTGGTTATTTACTTTGAAAAACTGAAAATTATCTCCCTCTTTTATGTTAACCATTTTGAGACTGTTAAATACTTGAGTGAAGAAACGTACAGCACTTCAGCTTAAAGATAAAATGAGACTGGAGCTTTGCATACTTAAAAACAACTTACATCAAAGTCAAGAAAAACTGAGAAGATTAAAAGAGCTTCCAAAACTCCAAAGCTGTAGCTGTGGAAAATACTGTTTGCACTGTGCCAGGAGCCTGACCTACTATGCAATCATTATCATTGCTCTGTAAAGCTTGTTTTACAATTGGTTGAGTACAACATTGACTCACTGAACTAGAAAACAAATTATGTCAAAGAAATATTTAAGTTCTACAAACCAGATAAATGCAATCTGAATTTAAATTAATTTTGATGTCACTCTAAATAATTATGTTATGAAAAATACAAGAGCTCCCCGCCCATTTATTTAGTTAGGAATATTTTCCACTGTGTCAGAATAATTTTATTAATGCTTGATTAGAAAAACTTGTAATCTCAGAGAGTAAACTGATTATTAACATAAAACAAGTACTGCATTTTCACAAGGTCCCTCCAAACACATAATTTAGTGAAATCAATGCTGAAACACTGGGTATGACAACCCAAAGGACTCTCAGTTTTATGAGGTGCTTAATTTATTACTAAGATAATGCTGAAATAACTTCCTCTTAAGTATTTGGTACTATAAACACAACAATTAGAAGTAAGGAAGTTGTTTCAGAAATATTTACTTCAAGACACCTGCAACTTCCTAAGGAATACAGAGTCAAGAATATGGCTGTGGTATTACAGAAAGATTTGTAAACTTTTGAACTGAATTCATCACTGGAACCAGGGAAACCACCACAGTGGACAATCAGCCTATTTAAATGAAAATGAAAAATTTTAAAATGCCTGTTAATCCATAAAAATGAAGTTGTTGGCAGCTATGCTGAGAATAAACTAGAGCTAGTTAAACAAAAATCACAGAATCCTCTGGTTGGAAGGGACCTCTTGAGTTTATCTAGTACAATCCCCCTTCTCAAGCAGGATCAATTGTCTGGGACCGCATCTACTCAACTTTTAAATATCTCCACAGATGGAGACTCTACAACCTCTCTGGGCAACCCGTATCAGTATTTGACCACTCTCATAATAAAATGTGTTCTTGTTTTCAGATGGAATTTCCTCTTCTTAAATTTTTGCCCATTGCCTCTTGTCCTGTCACTGGCTACTGCTAAGGAGAATCTGTCTCCCTCTCATCAGGTATTTATACACACTGATAAGATCCTTCCTGAGGAGCCTTCTCTTCTCCAGGCTGAGGAGTCCCAGCTCTCTCAGCCTCTCTTTTTATGAAAAATGCGCCAGTACCTTTAATCCACGTTCTGGTCCTGTGCCAGACCCACTTCAGTAAGTCCATGTCTTCCTTGAGGCAGTCTCACCAGTGTTCAGCAAAGGGGAAGGTTATCTTCCCAGACCTGCTGGCAGTGCTCTTCCAAATGCAGACCAAGATGTTGTCGGGCTTTTTTTTTTTTGCCACAAGGGTGCATTGCTGGCTCATGATCTGCTTGTTGTCCAGTAGGTTGTTCTCCACAAAGCTGCTCTGCAGTTTGTTTCTGGTGTATACTGATACCTGGGGTCACTCCTCCCTAGATGCAGGATTTTGCATTTCCCATTGCTGACCCTTCATGTGATTCCTCTTACCCCAATTCTCTGCTACGTTCTGCCCAACTGTCCAGGTTGTTAATGAAGATGCTGGACAGCACTGGCTTCAGTATTGAGCCCTGGGGTACACCACTAGCGATTTGTCTCCAACAGGACTTTGGGCCACTGATCACAACCCTCAGGGACCAGTTGTTCAGCTGGTTTTCAATGTACGTCACTGTCCACTTATCTCACCTGTACCTTGTCAGCTTGTCTACGAAGCTGATGAGATGAAGTTATGGGAGACAGCATCAAAGGCTTTGCTAAAGTTGAGATCGAGAACATCCACTGCTCACCTCTCATCCATCAAGCTAGTCACCTCATTGTAGAAGGCAATGTAGTTGGTCAAGCATAACTTCCCCTTCACAAATCCATGCAGACTATCCCGGTCACCTTCCTGTGTGTGTCCTTCATGTGTTCGGAAGTGGTTTCCAGGAGAATTTCCTCTATCACATTCCCAGGGACTGAGGTGAAGCTGATTGGCCTGCAGTTCCCCAGATCTTCCTTCTTGAAGACGGAAGTGATATTTGCTCTCTTTTAGTCTTTAGGAACCTCTCCCAGTCACCATGACCTTACAAAGACAATCAAGAGTGGCCTTGCAATGACATCAGCCAGCTCCTTCTGCCCTTGTGGATGCAACCCTTGAGGCCCCATGGACTCCCAGAGCTGTGTCCTCCCTCTGACACTGCCTGAGTGCAAGAGACCGACAGCAGTTACTCCAGTAGCGCCTGGGTCCTATGCCTTGTGATCATCATCTTTAAGGACGTGTATGTTGGACAGAACTTTGCTGGCCTCTTCCTTGTGCCCTTCTGCATGAACTGCTATACAAACTGCTGCACATCTATTGTCTGCTACTGTTACTGCTGCACAAACTGCTGGATCGCATGGCTGTTATACAGTCATCTCCCTGGCATGGGCTAAAAGGATGCTTGACCCCCCCTCCAAATCAGGGGTCAGCTAGAACAAAGGCTGCAGGCAACCGTTAATCAGGAACAGCTGATGGAGCTTGTTAGCAGCTGCTAGAGCTGCCCATACCTTAGCATTACCTGGCAAACGCAGGTACCCTCAGTTTCCTCAGAGGCTTCCCAGAAGTCTCTAAATCCCAGAAAAAGTGCCCAGAAGTTCAAGAAGACACCAAGACAATCTCACAAGTAGAAACTGCTGCATGAACCGCTGTGTATGTTAGCTGTGTGCCTGGCTCTCCTGTACGCCAGCTGAGGATGAAAAATGACCATTTCTAGATTTCACAGTCTAGCTGCCTAACAAAGTTGCTTTCATGTTTCACATTAAGAGAATTTTTGGAATTCAATGAAATATTACATTAAAAAATTAAACAATTTTCAGAAAAAATAGTGTTTATAAAAATGCATCAAGTTCAGGAAAAACGCCTGCTACAAAGATATTCAACTGAAATTAAGCACTGATTTCCAAAACTTTTGGAATTATAATTTGAAAATAAAAAATTTAACTTCACTGCATTTAACACAGTAAAGGCAGAGTGTGGAAAACTTCATGCAGTCTGTAATTACAAGTATTAGAAATTTTTAAGAAAGTATAGCCACATGACAAAAAGCGTCCCAGAAGGCCAACGGGATCCTGGGCTACATCAAGAGAAGCATGGCCAGCAGGTTGTGCCCCTCTACTCTGCTCTCCTGAGGCCCCACCTGCAGTGCTGTGTTCAGATGTGGGGCCCCCAACATAAAAGAGACCTGGACCTGTTGGAGAGAGTCCAGAGGAGAGCCACAAAATTAATCAGAGGGCTGGAGCACCTCCCTTATGGACAGGCTGAGAGAGTTGGGGTTGTTCAGCCTGGAGAGGAGAAGGCTCCGGGGAGACCTTAGAGCAGCTTCCAGTGCTGAAAGGGGGTACAGGAGAGATGGGGAGGGGCTTTTTACAAGGGCATGTAGCAATAGGACGAGGGGTAATGGATTTAAACTGGAAGAGAAGAAGATTTAGACTAGATATGAGAAAGAAATTTTTCCCTGTGAGGGTGGTGAGGCAGTGGCCCAGGTTGCCCAGAGAAGCTGTGGATGCCCCATCCCTGGAGGGGTTCAAGGCCAGGCTGGATGAGGCTTTGAGCAACCTGGGCTAGTGGGAGGGGTCCCTGCCCATGGCAGGGGGTTGGAAATAGGTGATCTTTAAGGTCCGTTCCAGCCCAAACCATTCTATGATTCTGTGAAAACTATTTGAGGACTTTAGAAAATTCTTTACATGGAGAGCTGAAAGACCTTAACTGAGTTTTCTCAAAAATAAATGGAATGGTGATTTAATTAAAAAGAAAAAAACTTTAAATATCTCTTTAATGTAAAGCAGACATTAAAAACCACAGTTGTTGGAAGCTTAAGCTACATGCCTGAGTGTAAAAGAAAAAGCACATTTTGAAATGTGAGATTGACAAGAAACACTGTAACTAAGAAATCAAGATTTGTGAAGCCTTCATTGTTATGTATATCAGGTGGAAACTGTACTTCTGTGAAAGATATACTTAACCAAAGTGAACGAATATTGAGAAGAATAATAAAGTTCTGCACAATGCAGCAACCCGGGAAGATGGTGTAGTTGTCCACCATGGTTTAAATTGCATGCAATGTTAGGTTAGCACCCAATCTTTCTATTTCTGGTTGGTCAGTAATATTGGACCGGGGACTTTTCTGAGTAACATCTAATTACCTTCTGAAGCCCCTGATGTCATTCTGAGCACAGGTGTAACAGTATCAAGTTACTGCAGCAGTAATATGCTGCTCTGAATGCCCGAAGCCAACAAGAGAGACACTGAAAAATTATGTATGAACGTAATGCCCACAGAATGATCTAAAGTTTCTCATACAGGAATGAGGCAAAGGGAATGAGTAGCTGTTTCTACTGGCCCAACTCTGCCAGAGACCAGAACTAAAACCAAAGGCTCCTACTTAGCAAGATCTCATGTCTAACATAAACCACTTCACTAAAGACAACAACACTAAAAGAATATGCAAAGTCACTAGTGGTAGAGCAAGGAGAAACACTGGTCTTCTGTAAGAAACAAAGGTTTGAGGACACCTTGCACACACAGGAAAACACAATGCTAGCTAACACACGTGAGTGGAAGTGGGTACCATGGCAAAAGGAGAAACATAAAGGGCAGTACATGCTCATACAAAATTTAACTAAGTTCACACTCAAGACATTGTCACAACAAAGATGACCCTTAAATGAGTATTGTATATGTCTTAGGTTGGGTGAAGAATCAGAAATAAGTTAACTGTGTGGTCTCTGGATATAGCCAGATTATCGTGTAGCTACTTTTCTTCTGCCATAACCATTACTTTCCTCTTCTGAGTGATACCCTAAATAAGGATGCAGTATGCATGATGAATCATTGAATATTATTTTTTTAATAAAGCTACAGTAAACATGAAGTAGTTTCTTTTGTGTAGATACAGAAGCATGGTAGTATACAGAAAGCCAATTCCTTCACTTTAGCTCACAACTTTGTTCCTCCTTTTTTATTTCTCCGCAAAGGAAACAACCTATGTAAGTCTGAAGATGATTAATTTTACTACCTCACTGCTCATAAAGGTTGCTCTTTTCTGCCTAAGCCAGCTATATGCAGAATGAGAAGACATAACAAAGGAGATGAGAGGAAAAGGTGTCTCAATAAGTGAAGAAAGAATAGGAACTAATGGGTTTACTCTTATAAACATAACCAATACACTTGCTAGACTGTTAACGTGTTTGTTATTCAGAAAACAAATACTTATGCATTTTGCTACAAAAGCAGTATAAAAGAAGTAATACGCATAAGAACCCAATTTTTATGTATCATCACACTAGTTTTTCTCCATGACTGCACTACTTCAAATTTTTAGTGAGTTTGGAGTTTTCTCTTATGCAAAGCCAAAAAATAGAGCATGCATCCTGATATGGGATCCTTTAATGCTACACAGATCTTGTCAAAGAGCTTTCAAGCCTCCATCTCTCTCATTCAGAACGATCTTCCTACAGTACATTTCTGTAAACATATCATATTAGTTTATGCTGTTTTCTGTACACTCTTTTGTCCTTTGGGATATCTGGAAAGCATCCAGGGAGACCAGCTTGGACAGAAGACATTTCACACATTTGTGTCATCAATGTCTATTGCTGACTTACTTGCATATCATCATTTAAATGTGCAAGAACCTAAACTGCTCTTTGATACGGGAGCAAGATCATATCCCAGCATGATCATAAAGTAGTAATACATCAGATCACCAAGCCACAGAAGTGACATATTTACTATTTTAATAATCACATGTTGGCTCAAATTATACCATGTAACTCTGTCTACACTGTATCCATTGGACAAAAGCTGCTACCCCTTGATCTGAATTAATGTATTGATTCCCCTTTGCCCTTCAAATAAGTAACCCACAGTCATAATTTAATTCAGTGATGTTGTAAATACATATTTGTAAGCCAATTTTACATACACGTCAAAAAGTATCTTAAGGTTGGCATAACTTTGAACTAAAAATCTACAACTTGGCTAATCTTTATGTTTATTATAATTATACAATGATACATAATTATACTTATTCTATTTCCATAGTAAGTTTTACTATGTATTTTTTGATGCAGAGCTGAGGTGAAAGAAGTACTGCTACCCAGATTTATTCCTCTTAACAGAGGTACATTTGTCCTAGCTCCCTCTATAGTGAATGCAAGGAGATGGGCGCCCACTCTGGACAGGGTCTCACCTTTGATATTTCTTAGTAGAAATTAAACTCTGATCTTGGATGACATAGTAAAATCCTACTTAAAACACTATGAAAATGAAATGCATGGCTCAGGCCAGTTCAAAGAAAGAAATTCACTGGCATGGCTTTTTTTCTTCCCTATCTCGTTTTGTACTGTTGCTTAAGTCACTAGCTCTAACATGAGCCTTCTACATGTTTCTTTGAGTGTTTGACAATATCACCATTAACACTTAATTTTCCTCAGTTCCTTGTATCTTAAGGTGAGTTGAGAGGTCTCTAACTTACACAATGATTCTTCTCTCAACTCCTTATTAATCTAAGCCTAATTTTCAAAGGAGTTGAACACTTAGAAGTGCTCCTGAAGTAAGTGGGAATTCAAACTTTGAACAGCAAGTACAATGCAAATGGAAAGTTTACAAAATTTCAGGTTCTCAATGTGTGGCATCCAAATTGAACAGATACTTTCAAACGTTTTGGAGTGGGTTTTCTTCCTAATATGTCACAGTTCCAGTCTGCAAAATGGGCACAATACCACTTTTAGGTCTGAACGATATGTTGAAGAAAAATCATCAGTTACTTACACACTCAATATTACGCTTTAATTTTCAAAAGACAGTCTGTGACAAAACCAATAACTTCATATAATGTGAAAGATTTGGAGGATCTGCTGGACGTAGAACAGAGGGACATGACATCTGTAATTCCCTAAAAAGTGCACATCTAAAGGCTATTAAATATTCCTGTCTTGCTTGTCATTAAGCAGAGCAGAGATCTTGTTACAAACAGCATGTTACTGTGTAACTAAATATATTGAAAATGCAAATGCACATGGGAGTTGAATTAAGATTGCAAACTATGTTATTAATGCTTGGGTGGGGGTGGCCAGCAGAGAGTATAGTTGTGAGCATCTCACTGGTAGAAAGATAAAGACAGATTCTGAGGCTCTGCAGGCTGCCGTTCCCATTGTTTGGCTCAAGGTGACTGTGTGCATGGCTGAGATTGTAAAACAATCAGCGCTCCTGTTTTTGTAGATATTGGAGTGAAACAGCAGTTCAATTTTACGTGCAAGTAGGAAGTGTCCACAATGAATGTATCAACCCCCTAGTTCCCACTGCAAAATGGAAAAAAGTATTTCCAAATTCATTTATCCACCATTATATACAATGCAGTGTGTTAACTCTGAATCTTTGCCTCAAAAAATTAAGAAATTTAAAGAGATGTCTCTAAAACACAGCCATATTTAAAACTGTTCCTAAAGGAGAACTAATAAACTGTGTGCTTCTGCAGATTCAGTACTCCACAGAAAACCACTCTAAAATATGCTAAAACTAATAGCTTTTCAGTATTCTGAATACTTAACTGTATAACAGTAGAGTCATAGTAACTATAAAATCCTTAGTAGCATGTTAATATGATATTAAATATGTTTCAATAGCATATTCACCACATAAGTTTTGATTCTCCATTACTACATTGAATTTTTCTGACTGGGTTCTCAATCCTTACCATGAAACTTAAGTGACCTCAGCTTTCAAATTTTCATGTTCAACTTAAGTGGAATTTAGTACTATTTTTATAACTTACAAAACAATATAAAACATAGCTTTAGGGCCTACATGCTATTACTCGTTTTGTTCAAGAACTGGTCTTCTGTTACTATTATTACTAATACTGGAATTATTAAACTGGCTTTTAATAATTCACTGTAGTTGATTAGGATCAATAATGAATACTAAATCCTTCTACTTCAGATAATATCAAGATGCCTAAACAAACCAAGGATTATTGAGATCCAAATTCAAAACCACAAACTGGGCACAATTTAATTCATAAAAAACATTGAAATGTGAGGCTGAATATCTTCCCAAACTTTTAGGAGCAGACTAGATTATAAGCTCTCAAAACAGAATTGTCTCTTGACATATCACAATCAAATATTCATTATTTGTTCTACTGAACTACCAAATTCAATAAGTCAGGGAAAACAAAAACGTAACACAGAGAAAACAGTCAGTCAGTTACTTCATTATATTAATATTTCAAATAACCAAATGTTTATTTCCTGTCTTGGGCATAATCTTTCCCCCTCCCCCTGGCCTTACTATATCTCTGTTGTTTGTATATACATAGGCTCTGACACTTACATAATGGCATCTACAACAAAACCTGGGTCACTAGTACTGCTTTCTGTCAATATTTTACATAGAGACCCTAAATTAATATTTTTATATATCCTAAACATAGTAAAGTATGGCCTATCCCCACAAAAAAAAATGAAAACTTCTGGTCAATTTTAATATTCTGTCACTTAAAATTACAGCAGAAACACGTTGCACAAATGATAACACATACATCTGTGCTGCCAGTCATTAAAACCCTTTAGATGGCTGAAATTGTTACATCTTCTTCAACTGAAGAGAAACCTCAAACGTCAAAGCTCAGTTTGTTGTCAGCATGCTTCATACTCAGCTGATGCCTTTCAGTTTTTTATGAGTGCTTAGAAAGAAGCCACACATCAAGGTCACTCAGCACACTCACCAGTTGTCCACCAAGTATACTCACCCTTTGACCTTCTTTGCCAGGTGGACCTTGGGGACCTTCCAGCCCCGGTAAACCCTGAAAATACAAACACAAAACAAATGTAACATTCAGTTTATTTTCATCCTTATTCTATAGAAGTAAGAGTCAAGAGAATCAGACGTCAAGGCAAAGCATTTATTTCTAATAACAAAACCAGGTTATTCATAACAACCCCTTTCAGGATAATGTTATATTCAGACGCGAGGAAAAAATGGAAAGAATAATTATTTATCACATTCCTCCCCATAAAAACTAAATCATTTAGAAAAGAAGTAGTAAGTCAGCACTGCTTAAGCACAGTTATATTTAACTACGGTATTACATGAAAAGTGATTTATCTTGTTAAGTTCTGATGCCATAAGAAAAAAGAAAAAGTTATATTAAATGAATGACAACTTACTCTACAACTCAAATTCAAATATAGGCACTGAAGGGGGAGGGGAAGGGAAAGGAGGGGAGGGAAAGGGGAATAAATAGAGCAGAAGGCCCTATGCTCACTGTATTGTAAGAACCACTTCTGTGCCGTTCCCTCTGCATGCCTGGCTCAGCTTTTCCAAACCCTTCAGAGCCACCACTCTCTTGCCCTCTCCCCAGACAGGCACAGCAGCTTTGGGTGTTTTCCATAGACCCTTGGCTTGTGAGCCTGCCTTCCGAACTCGGTGCAAGGATCTGCCTTTGCAGTCACAGACAGATTCACAGACTGTTTCTGACACTTTGGGGCTTTAATTTTATATCTGATTGATTAACACACAATATAACCATAAAGCCTTCAAGTAACAGCTCTGTACTTAGACCTCTGTACTTAGAATAGTGCCTTTCCCCCTACCCCCCTTTACTCTATGAGCCATCTTGGAACACAATTTTTTTAAAAAAATTACTTGGAGGAAGATATCCGATTTCCATTTGAGTTTGAAACATCAAAATACTAAATTATTAACCATTTAAATTACTCAGACCCAGGTATTGCTTCAGCTGGAGTTATACCTTTGGTAAAATTCTGAACTCCTTATCCAGAATCAATTACACATATTTATTGCCCCGGTAAGGATGAACTGAGGCCCCTGAGAATCATGTTTTTAAAGTATCCATACTTCCAGAAATGAATTAAAAATGCTCATTTATGATCTCTAATTCCCAAGATAAATTTGAGAAAGTAACTGGGAGTGCCAAAGTTGCTAGCTCATATAGTTTTTCTATTCCTATCGTTTCTCTGCTTTCAAACACTGAAGCTAGAATAGTACCTCCGATATTATTTCACTACAGGATACTCCTCCTTTCACTTCAGTTTATAACAAACAAGTTCAGGTTTAGGATGTTTTACAAAAACGATGTGCACCATTTCCATCTTTCCCCAAAAGTTTATGGAACTAGAATATGCATGATCAACAAATAAAAAGTTAATTACAGCGCAGTTATGTAGCTTACACTTGCACAACCCCATACTGCAGTATATGAACGTGACCTCTCTAAACCTTCTCTGCTTTTGCCTCAGGGCAGTTTGGTACTTGCAGAGAATTCTGTCTGTCCAACTGTTAGCAATATTATACCTTTGTACTGAAATTCTGGGAAATCAGGAAGAGGTGGAGTTTTGTTTTGTTAATATTTCATTTCTAGTGACAACTTTATGCAGGGGAATGAGATGAAAACCTGTAACGGCTGTTTCATGGAGGAAGAAATACTTAGCTTCACAGGTCTGTACAATAAGGCTCCAAGCGGAGAAGAATTACAGAAGAATGTAACTGCACGAAAATGATAATTAGGAGCCAACACTTTTGTCCAAGAACTACTTTTATCCTTTTTCTTCTCTCTACACTATTATTGTCAAGAAAAAGGAACCAGATAAGGAGGTTTATCTTCGAGGAAAGGGAGGAGAGCAGCTCACAATTGGGAACTAGTCAGGGAGGACTACCCTGTACAAGGAGCCACATCCTGACATTGAAACGGAGGTAAAAGTTCACATTGACTTCAGGGGGATCTTCAACTTAAAGGGACAGGACAACAGGGGCCGTGTTAACTACCACAGCTGTAAAACTGGAATAACTGGGCAACGCTAATGACTCAGCAATGCTATCCCTGTTCAGCATTCACACGGGTGAATGAGATCCTGGAAAAGCAACTGAAGAAGAAACCTGCATGACAAATGAAAAAGAAACCTTACCTCACTAAAATCTCTCTAAAGTGATGAACAAAGCTTCCCCTTTTGAACTCCTGTAAAACTTGGCAATGAATGTAACGGTTTAGCACAGAAAAGTACATATTTTTAGGAAGGCAGAACAAAGCATCTACTTAGGTCTTATGTCTGTTTACCTCGTGGACACCTCCCTTTGGAGAGTAAAGATCAGATTTGCAACTCCCTCAAATCAGGAAGGCACAGTGGGAAGAGAAACCTCACCAAAGGAGCCCACCACCACAGACAGAAAGGAGGAGAATATAGATTGAATATATACATGCAGCCTCACGGGATAGGCCGTTGATTGCATTGAAAACATTTGTCAGAAGGCAATCTATTTCACAAGTACCATCTCCCCAGGCAAACAACAACTACAATGATTCACCATGTGTCACCCTGGTAGTCTTGCACTGGCAAGAGGATGGGCACGGCTATGGGCAAAAAGAGGTGTAGGAATAGCAAAAGCCAAAGTGAGATATAAGAACAGCCTATTCCTGTGGCATTAGACTAGCAGGAAAATATAATGCACCCTTACAGGCAGCCCAAGTTGCACAGGACTTTCCTGACTCTGCCAGGCCACCTTTGAGGTTGGGAAGGTGGTACCCTTCTATCTCCTTCATGGTGAGAACTAGAATAACATAAGGTCTTCAGGGCTCGTACCTGTCACGGACCAGGCAAGTGTCTTGGAGTTACATGCCTGAAGGAGTTTGAGGAACATGAAGTGGAAATGTCTCAAACATTACCATGAAGCTTGGGGAAAAAAGAGTCAGTGAGCTGGAGATGAGCTCAGGTGCACCTGAAACTTAGAAAATCTATTACAACGAGTGAGGATGGCTACGAAACAGATGAAACATGATGCACTGGCAGACACAAGAGGGTTGTATAAAATCTTGAAAATGAAGATAAGCATGGAAACTTGTGAATTCCGTAAAGGGGAGTGCTGGCAAGGAAAAAGATGCTGGTTGTGAAGCTAGATAAAGAAAAAGCAAGCACGCCACGAAGCACAGGCTCACAGCTATTTAAACAAAATATTGTTAACATTTAGACTAAGCTTTAGCAGAGGGAATACAGGAGAAATTACAGGTTTAAAAAAATGCAGAATAAGTGAGTTTTTAAAAGAACATGTATAATCGAAAATATCTGTAGGAATTAACATTTTAATACTTAACAGTCAATATTTTTGCAAGTATCGGGAGATAAAAGCTAATAAGAATTATTAAACTTGAGCTGGTGGAAGAAAATTGTGTTTGGAAGAGAAAAATCAACTAACAGTTCATCCATTTAATCTGTTTTAAGTTTCATATTCTATCAATTTAAAGTGTGTTAGCTGTCATGTAACTATCAGAAGCCGTTTATTACAGAAGGGCTAAAATCCTGCCATGTGACCATGGGGGTACAAATAGATGTTAAAATGCTTGTCACATCACAACAAGCAACCACAGAGACACTGTGGAGACGTGGCTCGTAAATTTAATAGCTTGGAGTAACTGCCTAAGAACGCACTCAGAACAAAAGCAAAGCATTTATTGTGACCTCTTGAGAATTAAAAGAAATTTGAAAAACTCAACACAAAAAAAAATCCCCGCTGAAGTAGAAGAGTGACACTACTTAAGGTTGTTATTTGCACTACTTCTTCTGGAAGCTTCTGGCTGATACCAAAATGCATATTTAAGAAACATTAGACAAGTAAGTATATTGTTGGTATTCTGAAATTCTGGTTGCTTCAAAACATAGCTGATAGGTTCTGAAACAAAGGCTAGACAGTTGCCTTATGCGCTCATAGGCAGTGTTGCTGAAATGGATTCTGAGCATGGCAGCCTTTCCTTCTCCACACAAATCAGAAATATAATACAAATGCTAACAATACTAAGACAGGTCTAATTAAGGAAAGAAACGTTTAATTATAGACCTTCACAGACTGGTTTTGTCTTCTACACAAACTACTCTCATACTTTTTTTTTTTTTTTGTCACTATGAATTCCAGCAAACATATGACCTTAATTTTTATGGAATAAATATTACTAGACAGGGAGAAAGCGCATGTAGTTTAGTGAGACAAGTCAAGCAAAGACAGAGACAAAGCCTAAATTAGGTACACAGAAACACTTTGTGGTAATGTAAGAATAGGTCATTTTCTTACCATTTGAATACATGAGCTTTGATAATGATAAAACTTGCTACTTAAAAAAGACTCAGCTATAATAGACATTATTTGGCTAAGTAATTTGGAAATAATATGTTTATAAACAGAAGGGTATAGCTCGACTGAAAGAAAATCAACAGTAGAATTTTTTTACAAGCAAACTGGTGGGCAATTCCCACTGCAGGGGCTTGACCTAGTTCTTCAGCACATAGTTCTCACCAGGATGAAGAAAAGCTGTCACACTGATTAATTACATATATAAGGATCTCTCTGGAAAGCCCACAAGTAAACACAAATGAATAGTCAGGTAAAAAGTGACCACGGATTTCCAGATTCCTGACATGGCACGAGGTATGATCATGGTAAACTGCTGCAGCCTGAGTGACCTGAAGAGCATTCCCCAGCCACCTAAACACAGCTCGCAGGATGGATGGTACTGCCGTGGCTGCACTCATGCAAGAATGCCCCAGCTAGGCAGGAAACCAGAGAGGGTGCACCAAGATGCAGTTCAATTCCAGCTTAAATTCATCTACTTATCTGGAGGTGTTACGAGGCAACAAGTCCTCCCATGCAGGTCATGATTGTCACCGCGATCCTTCTATTTTGAGAATATCTTCCTCTGGCCAGTTTGTACCATATTGTTCAGAAATCAGTGGTTTCCTCTCACATAAGAAGGGGCAAGCAAAGGAGCTGAAATATCAACACCCTTCCTTGCAGTCAAGATGGCTACAGTATTAATACAGATATCTTCAAGCCAGCTTACTTGCTGCAACTGTCCTGCGGCCCTACCTCAAAAGCTCAAACAGGAGGGTAAGGAAGAGGGAGATCGTAAAGTACAACTATGATGGTTCCCTCTTCTTGTCCATCACCACGCACATGGAAACCACAGAGCTCACAGACACACTTTACCTTTACAAAATTTGCTAAAATGGGAAAAATGTCACAGGAAAAATCACAGACGGACGACTGATTTCTTATTATTGTTGTTTTAGCGAGGGAAATTAGATTAACACTTATTTCAAATGCCTATGTCTTCAGCATTTCCAAACATGACCTGGCCTCATTCACACCCTTACTGAAATAAGTCAAGATGGCAAGTTGAAAGACTTGGACCCCATGTTTGACCTGTTACTGCTAGTGCAGTAATCATACTATTTTTCCTGTCAGAGCAAAGTGGAACAGGCCATGATTTTGCTTCCAAAACTGCTGCCAACCCCCACTCACTTCTGTGGGAAAGGAGACAGCATTTAGCGGAAGTATTTCAGTCTACCAGAAAACACAATCAGCTACATTTTCACAATAATTTATTACTGAACCAAACAGAAAATATGTTCCTCACTGATCTCGTTATGCTTTGGGATTGGTCACTTCGGTAGCTCTCCCAGGTAACTCAACTTGAAATCTACTTTACTTTAGAAGCAATAATTTCAAAGGGAAATTGGAAGAGTAATTTCACAGAAGTGCACATTTTATGAACTTAGTACTTTTAACAGACATGAGTTTATTTTCTAAGCAAAAAAAAGTATCATCTAAAATCCTGAGCAGTAATTTGAAATTATTCCTTACACTGATGTGTTGCATATGGGACTATTCTCAAATCATTCTTTTAAATGAAGGACATTAATCACATTCATGCCAAGTTAGCAGACTGCAATTTTTTAAAAAACAAATTTTCTGTAAGGCTAAGACATCAATCTTAATTTGCAACTTCAGTATCAATATTGCCACATAAAGAAGATAAAAACCAGACTGAAACTGCTGAAACATCTTCTATTTCACTAAAAGAATAATCTTAATAGGATCTGCTTCCATACTTAAAAAACATATTTTAAAGAAGAGAATATTTGCAAGTTATACTGTGAGTTAAGGATCACTATATCTAATGCAAAACAACTGAACGGTTGAGTATTTTCATTAAATTAATACACCTCCACTAAAAAGCTCAAGTACATAAAATTCAGACTTTTCTCAGAGGGATGTATATGAAAAGAAGAGATTCAGAATTAAAATATAATTTAACTAGAATTGCCTTCCTTAGGTTTATATCATTACATGAAAATTAAAAAAAAGGGTAATACTAGTTTAGATGCTTACTAATGGGGGGGGAGGTGGGTAATACTTAAGCAATGCAAGTCATCCAGATGTCTTATTTTTCAGTGTGAGGCAGGAAAGGAATCGTGTGGAGGAGACAAGATAAACAAAAACTGTCAGATGATTTTTCAGGAAGTCATTGACATGGTGCTGCCCACTACAACAGCAAGAACCCAGGCGCCACCTCTTTGGAGTTCCCTATAAATACCCAATATTTACACCACAACTGAAATACTGCTTCAAATGAATTTGTTACATTCCTAAGTGCATTTTAGCTTTACGTGAATAACTGCTGAAGTTCTGTAGTGAAAGCTGAGTAAGCTGTTGCTGATGTTCGTTGAGGGAGGGGAGAGCCAAGAGCCATGGCAGAGCTTGCCCGGGCCTGAATCTGCAGCTTCCTCCCGCTGCCAGCTTCCTTCAGCTTGATTTAACCAGACCTAGGAGCCAGCATTCCAACTATCTGTTTAGTAAGCAAGTCCCAGGGACTCCTGTCTGTGACTGGCTGAAGTCTTGGCTTCTGTGTAAACACTTGGTGCCATCTGGATGACTATTTTCTAACTCCTGAAAGGGGTAGGTTCGCAGGAACGTACGGATGGACGGACGCTCGCTTTCCTCAGGAACTAAAAGCAGCGTATCGAGTGTCAAGAGGAATAGTTATCATAGATATTTTGTAAGAGATGGCTCCACTACCTTCCCTCACCTGTCACTCTTCTGACACGGCACGCACAGGCTTAAGCTGTGGATACCAGAGCCGGCGAGCTGTGGAGCCAGCTGTGCCCCTGCAGAAAACAGCTCCCAGCTTCTGTCACTAAATTCCACATTTTGACAAAACCACACAACAGAGCAGTATAATCCCTCCTGCTTATTCTCTGAAGGGTCTTTGCCTACAGCACAATTTATCAGGGAACTTAAACACTTAAAGGCTAAACATATCCCTGCATAATAAAGTGGGCGCAATTAGGGAGAAAAATTCAAAATATATTCTCAGCATGCATTAGAAGACACTTGAAAAGTACTAAAGAAAAGAGACATCTCGTACTTGCAGAGCTATTCAGAAAGAACATACCAGAGAAATTAAAGACAACATAAAGGATGAGAATCAACCATGATTTTGGACTACTCTCATAAAGCTACGGCATAACTGAGGAGACAAAATAAACACATATATCTTGACTTGGGTAGTGCTAACTGACTCCATGGAAACATGGAAAAACTTTACATCCTTACTAAAAGTGCTTAAATATGCACATATTTGTCGAAGTTAGTGATCTGAGCCACTAAAATGTATTTGTATGAAGAATGTGGGAACCAAACAAATACACTTAGAACTACTGAAATTATTAATTTCAATAGGATTCTACATAAGGCCTATCAATTTTTCATACATTTCTTTTTACAGCTTAGCATATTTTGTGCTACAGTGCTGTTTCTTTTTTTCCTCTCTAATTCATCATGCAAGAATGATTAAATTGTATTAACAAGACTTCCACATCTGCTTTAAAGAAAAGAACAGAAACACACGGGCTACCATTTTAATTCTGTCTCTGTTCACTGCAGAAACGTGTAAGTCAGGCATACACAATATCTTTCTGAATTCTCTGCTATTGCTGCAAGTTAGGTGTGCATGCTATAGGACTTTGGTAGAGATTTTCCGTTAACCAACATCAAACAGGAATATTCAGAGCTTTTTCAGAGCAATGCACTTTCTGAACTATGAAATTTCCATTTCAAACTCAAAATCATTTTTGCATCTTAAGAAGCAGTGGTATTATTTCCCATTTTACAGTTTGACATATGCTCATCTACCCGATATGTTGTTACAGCTGTTGGGTAGTTATGAGTTTTGCCACACAATCTGCCTCTAAGTATTCCTCATTCCTTACAGACTGTAATGACTATATCTGTCAGTAGAACATTTCTAAAAACACAGCTTTTTCCTCCAAGCAGCAATAACTTAATTCTCTTCTGCACTTTTTCATGTTGGAAGGCAGAGCATGCTTACCATGCTTCTGAGCAGCAGGGGACTTCCTATACATCAGAGATGCCCGAGCACTTTTAGACACAGGCTCACTGATAGACACCTTTTAGACTTTCACAGGTAGCAACAGCACAGACAAATGCAAAAAATTAGAGTTCCTACTACTTGCTGTTATGTGTCTCTGTAGATTATCTATGGACAACTCTCCGTGGACCAAAGGACCACCAACCAGCTGTTAGGGAATGACTGCAGTGAAGCCATCTCAGCCTTTTGCCACCTTCACACTCTCCATGCTGAGGACAGGACCATGGTGCAGGTCTGCATATGGGGAGAATGCTCTGGCCCTGCACAGTGCTGCTGATGCTCTCGTTTTTACTGAGACCAGAACATATGGTAGACCTTCTCCAGCTTATTCCACTGGTGTACGATTTCTATAGAAATACACAGCAATCAATGGAAGAGCTGCACAGGGCAGCAGAACTCTGCAATACCATAATTTTCCACTTGTCTATATGCATACGCGATCATTTCCCACCTGTCTCTGTATGCAATTCCACTGGGGCAGAAGGCTGATGACACAGGCCCAGTTGTCCAGTTCGAGCAAAAACAAGTCCCTTTGAATATTCCCACCCTCGCTGCCCAAATACATTTTGAACTCAGCTCTATCAGTGTGTCATTATTTTCATTTGTCTTCCTTCTTCACCTCCCAGCATAATCATTTTGCATTTCGATAAAAAAGAAAGAAATCATATTAGAAAAAACTAAAAATTACTAGAAGTAGAGGATAAATTTATGACTTTACGCATGAGTCCCAAATGAATAGAACATTTTAAATCCCTGCTTTAACAGGGTTCATAACTGAAACACTGATGTCAGATTTTGGCCGTAACAGCCTGAATGATCCTGACACAGTAAGTTCTCATTCAGTGACACACAAACCTTGATGTTATCTGACCTACTACTTATTCACAGCAAGATACAACATCCTCCTTTCACGATCATACATCATAAGAGTCCCAGCCACACAGAAGTCAGACAAATAAAACAACTCTGAAGACTGGATTTTCCCCGAGCCACCACCATTCATGTCGTTCATCTTCTTTTAGCTCTTGCCAAGAGAAACGCATGACTATTTACAGTGGCAGAGACAGAAAGGCTTCCTGCTGGGCCATCTATTCCTGCAGTGTTGTAATCTGTCTTCAAACTGCTAAACCAATTCACACTCACTCTTGACTCTTCCCTCAGCAGCTACACAAAAAAGTGTTTTAATACATCAATTACTAACATCCCTCTGAAGACTTGTGTCTGCTTTCCTAAAATGTAAATGTTTCCTTTAAGATGACCACCAGTGGATGCAGCACCACAAAGATATCTTTGCTATGCCTGAATCAACTGAACTGAAACATTTGCACAGCATTTTTAAACCAAAGAAATATAATTTCAATGTAAGTCCATTTTATAAAAGTGAATTTCTTAAGGTACAGATGGAGTAAATTCAGTCAATTTGAAAGCAGCTTCTGATTTTTAATATCATAATACTAAACTTTGAGCATAACTCTTAGGAAAGCTAAGTGCCCACAACTGCAACTGAAGACAAGAGATGCATTTGAAACAGGCCTAACACATCCACGTGCTGCTATCAGAATAGATGTAATCATTTCTCCATAATTTACATAAGAAATGCTCAAAAAGGATCATTCTAGGGTCCTACAGCACACAGAAAATAGGCATTCTCAATCCTTTTTCATGTGTCTTACGTTCACAAGTATCCTATTTCTATTTCAGTGATTCCTTCAAGGCCTGTATGAATCTATCCAAAGCAAAATCTACAGCAGAGAAGCTGAAAAGTCCTTGACTGTCCTGTCAGCAACTATAAACATCAGTGTGTGATCAGCCTTCTCCTCAGCGCAAATCCAAAACACAGCCTCTTACCAGCTACTACAGATAAAGTTAACTCTGTCCCAGCCGAAACCAGGACACAGCTTCACATCTACCTGGCTGCTGGATGTGTCCTCACATCCTTAACTTTCTGATAATAGGGTCCTATGTGTCAAATTTGAACACATGCACGCTATATATATATAATACTGTGCCATATATAATGGCATTGCACTCATAACTAAGTACTTAATAAAATAACCTGACAACAGAATATTCACAATATCTGAAAAAGCATTAATTGTTTTTGCAAGCTTTTACTGAAAATGTTTTTCACTAAAAATAACAAGGGAATTCTTTCACTTGAACCAGCCTATACTATCTATACACAGAATAAAAAACTCAATATTCTTGTTAGTATTTGGTGGGAAGGAAGATATTTTAAATATGCTTCCTCTCTTTATATTTATAAAAATTTCCTTTTCCCTGCTCCACAATTCACAGAGAAAATGTAGAGGCATTCTAAAGAGAGGAACTTGGCTCTTAAATTTAACAACAAAAGTATTTACATTACAAAGAAGTTAAAATCTGCAACATTTCTTAGTGATTTTCTTTCTTTTGTTTTACATGTACTTACACTCAAGGCAGTTGGTCCTGGAGGTCCTGCATCTCCCTAGTTAAAACAGGAGAGTAAATAAATCAGCAATCTCCTTAGTTATACATTTTTAAGCTTTTGGCATTTTAAAGGATAGGCACCACTGTAGAAGTAACTTCATTACACTCACCAAACATGCTCTGATTACGAAAATACATGAGTAAAGCAATAGTCTTTTTCAGTAAGGGCATAGACGCACACAGTTCACCACAGGCTAAATGGACAAAAATGGCATGCCTTTGCATAAATGAATCACAGCTTCAAAAAGCAATCCTTCAAAACACACTTGCATATGTTAGATTACAAGCTGCAGTTTACATGCACAAGGTGGCCATTGAAGTCAGTGTGACAGCTCACACATGTAAAGCCATCCGACTGTGTAAAATGTTCACAGAATTAGGTTGCCGAGGTATGAATCGCACCGTGAGACCTTCAGGTTCGGTTCATGGGAGCACATCAGAGCACCCAGAGAGCAATTTAGAATATCAAATTTAGGCTCCTGCTCTGAATTCTTTTCAGCATTTCTTGTGATAAAGAGTACTTGTCTTCCATACTTACCGTTAGACTGTATTCATAGTCTTCAACCCTTAAGCTACACAAGTGTCAGCAGAGGATGTTTGTCACATGTAAAGGCAATGTGTTCCAATATTGAAGAACTATCATGCACACTCACATATCCATACAACTCCACAGATAAAAAAGTACCTTTTCTCCTTTAGGACCAGCCACACCAGGACTACCAGAGTCACCTTTTAGTCCCTGGTCAAAGAAAAAAAATAATATTTGTTGTCATCTGTGAAAGTGTCGGACAAAATCCTGTAGTGCTGTGAATTAGTGTATACTAACCAACTAAGCCTTAAAATGTTATCACATTATTAGTACTATCTCATAATCCTTTATTTTCATTATTTTGTGAACAAAGAAACATCTATCAAAGACTGCATGTGTCTTCAATTCATAATTAAACATACAAAGCCAAACTATCTACACAATTGAGCTCCATTATGGCAAGTAGCATGTAGAAATGCAAAGTTCCTTTGCAGTCACAGTAGGTCTGTATCTTGCATGGCTGAAAAAGATAGAATACTAGAGAAAGTACTAGTGCATTCACTTAACATCTGCTAAAACTGAGAAAGAGGCAAAGGGGGACAGAGAGCTGTGGATTTTATGTTTCAATTAGCAATGTTGAGCTGGTGAGCTGCAGCAGGGTACAGCTCAGAGCTGCTGCACATCTTCCAACACACTGATCTTCACCAGTGTTTGAAAAGGCAACTAGAGAAATGTCTGAGTCCTTCATACCTCCCTCCTTAGTTCTGCCTTCAGCTGGAGAAGCAGATAACACTGCCTAGTCTTCCACATTACACATACAGCGACTTCACAACAGTAGAATCATAGAATGGTTTGGGTTGGAAGGGACCTTTAAGGATCACCTAGCCCAACCCCTCTGAGATGAGCAGGGACATCTTCAACTAGATCAGGTTGCTCAGAGACCCATTCAAACCTTACTTTGAATGTTTCCAAGGATGGTGCATCCAGAACTTCTCTGGGCAACCTATTCCAGTGTTTCACTATCCTCATCATAAAAAAAAAAAATCTCCTCATTATACCTAGTCTTTATCTATCCTCTACAATATCTACAATACAGCTCTTCCACTAATATGTCTCACCAAAAGCACCCCCAAAATAATCTTTAGCTCCCAGGACATAATCTTTGTCGTCTTCTCCTTGCTACAAAACACATGGAAAAGCAAGAGGTTTTGAAATATGCCCAGCAAAGTCAAGCCATTCTGCAGTAAGCAGTGAATTTAATTCTAATGCTGGATCAACTTACCACGAACTACTTTTTGTTTAAAAGCCAACAGATTTGTCTTGTGCCTTCCCTCTGATCACTGCTTTAGAGGCATGCGACAGGAGAGCACATACATTGTACATCAGAGACAGCACTACAGGTTCAAAGATTTTACTTAAGAGACCAAACAGCAGGGATACAGGCAATACAGGACCGAATCCTAATGAGATATTCCACAAGTAGGCCACCATTGTTATTATAGTGGAGATTAAATAGCTTGAGGATAGAAAAGATTCATCTACATCTGAATTCAGGTTAAGTTCTTCCCAGCCCCATTTTTGCCCTTGCAAACTCTCTTCCTCAGTTGCAATAATTGGAAAGATACAGACAAGTGGCACGAAAATGGTAAGTAACATCTGTGCCTTGGTGGGTACAGAAACATTAAATCAGTGAGGGTTCTAAATACTGCGTATTTGTGCAACTTCACTTCCTGCTAAAATTACATTAATTCACCATCTGGAAGGAACGTCATTTAGAACTATATGAGCATTTAAGTACCCACTTTGGATTAAATTTGTGGTTGTTGTAAATACCCCTGATTTAGCTTTGATTTGTCCTTTATTAAGCTTGCCAAATATGTAATAGTTAAATCAGAAGTAGTTTTGCTGTTTGAACTTAAAAAAAATGTAACAGGCAGACGGATTCAAAAACCAAGCCAAAAAATTGCTTTATTTTTACAATCTGCATATTTATGACACAGTTTTAATATTGTCTCCACTTACTACAATTTACTTTTCACCTCCTTCTGAAAGACTGCATAAAACACAACCACTCCATATTCTAAAAAGCCATTTTCGGGATTTTTCAGGTATGCAAACTGTATGGAGCCGGTTCAAACTGTATGGATCTGTACTAGCAAATCAGCAGTAGATCAACAGGTTTGAATTTAAGAATTAGCTCTTAGGCTGTATATTCACAGAAGAAAAAAGATTTTAAAAAATCTGCAACTCACAGAAGGCGATATATCTGTGTGTGTCTCTACTGAATAGAAAAAACAACTGCAGATGAAAGATACTGAACCCAAGCCATGGACTGTCAAACTATGAAACTAATTTTTTCCTAATTAGTGTTTTTTCCTTTAGCAGCGTTCCTGCAGTGTAACTCAGTGAGGTATGCCATTTGACAGCTACTGCGGAGATGATGACCACAGAGGTCGACCTCATGTGAAAAGGACAAGGGGAAACTACCTATTTGACAAACCTTACAGTGTTTGAAGCAGGATTTTTGAGTACTCAGGAAGGTTTTTATATGAAGTATTTATTTTAAATAATTGAATTAGCTTTCCTTTGCAGTTTATAACTTCAAGAAACAAAATTTGTATCAGAAAATAAACGCTTAAAAGATTATCCCATTAGAAGTATTTCTTTGTTCTTCTACACATCACATATATTTTACAAATATTATCTTAATAAGTTCCAGACATAGTGAATACTTGCAAAAACACTTCTGGTACTGCATCATGCCTATCCCTATAGCCACCCTTTTAAAGGTGCCAAGAGGTTTAGCTTCTGCTGACTCTCTCTGACATGACATAAGAAATAAGAATTCCTCTGCTAAGTCAAATCTATAGCCCCTTGTAGCACAGTACAGTATCCTGTCTCTGTCAGAGGCCAGAACAGGATGCTTCAGTAAAATGGATGTGGTTATCTAAAAAGATATAATTTGGATTATTTTAGATTATGCTTTGAATTAGTAAAGCTAATTTTCTGCAATATTTTAGGAGAACAAGGTCAGTTTTGAAAACAACAAACTGATTTGAATTGATCTAAGGAGCCTGTTATCAGATTTGCCAGAAATTCAAGAACTGAATAAAAATTCCAGCAGCTCTCATAAGAGAGAGTGAATGAATTACTGAATTCTATCCTGATTCAACTGTAGTTTTTTTTTTGTTTTTTTTTTTGAGAAATATAACAATACACATTTGTGAGTTCACAAACGGTCTTGAACCAGTACCTTTTTTGTCCTCTGAAAGGACAACAGCTTGGTCTTTTCATAGATCACAATACACTTACATTGAGGCTCCTCTACAGATGCCAAATATTAGAATATGCATGCAGAAGACCAACTCAACGCTAACAAGATAACAACATGAGAAATGGCAGAAATAAGAAGTTATATACATACATGCATATATATATATATAAATATAACAAGACAGGTATTACTGAAACACAACTGCTGACCAAGGGAGAAATTATTGGAACGACTAATTGGTATCACAAATACCAATAAGGGTGTAAAGTCATCAAAATTGGGGTCAGCAGGGAAAGATTAAACTAGAGGCAGGCTTTTTGCTTGGAAGGGGATGACAATGGTATTGCTTCCAGTGGAAGGGAGAAGCTGCTATACTGGTTGACGCTTTTCTGACAAATCTTTAACTGGTCTTTTCTTTGATATTAGTTTACTGGACTCTTGGCCAGCCTACAAAACCAACTGAATTAGGAGAAGAAAACAATTTAAAAACAGTAACTGTGCTTTAAAACTCTAAAAAGGACTACAGTTTTACAAATTCTTCCAAGGATGGGATTTTATTAATGGTGTCCACACTACTGGCATAAAAGGTGACACTTTTTGTACTTAAATTTTCATTTTAAATCAGCAACAATCTCACACAACGTTTGCTCTGCTCTGGAGTTCCGCAGTGAAGAAAAAATAACTTTAGTGAGTGATGTGGTAAATACGTTCCTTACCAAGTCTGAGAACATTTCACTCAAACAAGTGTCAGGTAAAACCAGAACCCTAAATAGTTTTTCACTTCCTATGATTTCAGCCATTTGGATAAGATCAGAACAGTCAAAGATTTTGTGCGAAAAGGGAACCGAATAACATTTTCCCCTAAGTCAATTATTTTGAGTCAACATGGTGATCTGCAAACTGGTACTACTACCATCACTAGAAAAACGGACAGAAAGAGACCAGAGGATTCATTGCTTGCTCCCTGTGCTGGGAAATCACACCCCATACACCTGGAGTGTGTGAGGAACCACCCTACTAAGGTGGCATCATCTAACATGCCCATCAAATGACAGAAACAACCTGAAACAAGCACATACCTCCTGTGAGCACTCCCGTACAACCTACAGGCGTTACATGAAAAGGGAAACGTGTGTTGGTGCTCTCACAGGATGGGGAAAAGCATCCTGTGATTTAAAGGAGTCTGCTTGTGTAAATCAGATTTTCTTGCAGATTTGTCTGTTGCTTTTAACCTTAACACTGATGTTCAAATGGGTTTAAAAGCCACACAAAGGGATTTGTAAGTGTTTAATGAGTGGACACTTCTCCAGCTGAGACCAAGTAGCTGGCAATCCCTGTGATAAAAACTCTGCAGCCCAAACAGGGGAGT
Organism: Pterocles gutturalis; assembly: GCF_000699245.1. Lineage (NCBI taxonomy): Eukaryota > Metazoa > Chordata > Aves > Pterocliformes > Pteroclidae > Pterocles > Pterocles gutturalis. The sequence continues at coordinate 51,643 of NW_010132969.1, read as the reverse complement.
CTGAACAGCAGGCCAGGCAGGTGTGAGGAAGGCTTTCAGCAGTAGACTGACAACGAGCTGATCTGTGAGGAAATGCAGAAGCCTCAAGAAAGCGAGAGTAAGGAGAGGAAGCCTACTGGGAAACTCCCACAGAGCTGCCTGGCAGCAGACAGCTGGACTGAAAGGTTTCCAAATGCAACGGAGACCAGAGGGACCAAGGGCATCAAGAGCCAAGGTTCTGTTTAACATCTGCTTGAAGACAAACTACGAAGATGAAGAGACAGACATCAAACCTCACCAGTAGTGTCAGAAGACAGGGCCCAGAGCCTTTTCTCAGCTGCCAGCAGTTACTTACTTATCCACAGCTGGGAAGTATCTGAGAAGTGCATTAACCTCTCACCCTGAGACAAGATGTTTACCATAAATTTGACATGAGTTTGATCAGAGAAGCCTGAAAAAGAGTATCAAAATAACTGGATTGTTAGCTTTGCATGAAATTATCAATACGAAAACTCTTTCTCGAGTTCAGGAACATTAGGAAAACTGTTATGTTAAGCATTCCCTCCAAGTAAAACATGCTTTTTGTGCCCTAGTGCTGTACTTGATGAATTCTGACTTAACATGCTCTAGCAGGTTCACCGAGGTCTGAGAAAACTGTATCACACACTGAAAACTTTCTCAGAGAGTGAGAATAGCAGCCAGTGTTTATACACCATCACAGAAAACTGATGAAACAGGAAAAATGTAACAGCTGCTGACAAGAGGTGCTCTTCCTAATGAAAAAAGAATGCAGAGGTCAGCTGAACCCCAACCAGAAGACTCCAGCAGCTCCTGCAGCAGCCAAGTCTCACCCACTGGAAATGTACCTATTGGGGCAACATGCGCTACACTGCACACGCGTGGCAAAGGAAAATGCTGTGAGATCGGCATCATCTTTTGAGGGAAACAGGTTTTTTCACTCCAAAAGATACCTGCCTGGAAAGACAGAATTCATTATTTATAATTCCCTAGCCTGCATTAGAGTAATTTGGTTCAATCTCATATCCGTTTAAAATCTCCTAGAATAACACATTATCGGAAGAACTTGAAATATAGTAAGAAATCCAACACACTAACCAACAACGTGCAACCAAATTCTTATAGATCAAACCAACGATTTCTACCTAGTAATAAAACTTGGAAATATTCTAATGAGTAAGACAACAGAACTACACTTTTTCCACAGAGCAGCCTTAAAATCTAAATTAAAATAACAGCGTCAGAGTCATTCGTATGACACCAAACTGTATACATTGGGATAACTACTCTAATTTAGCAAAGTATTTTCAAAGCTCCAAACTAGATATATTTTTTCAGTTTATGTCTCAAGTACTTTGAAATATTGCCATTGCTCTTTTCTTGTTAATGTCATTCAAAAACTTTAAATTGCTACACTACTAGAATTTTCTGGATCCTGAGCAATGCTACTATCTCCTTATAGCTTTATTATTAACAGAATCCTCAAACTGAAGATATATTAAATATCATTACCAACTTCATACTTTCAATAGTATGCAAGAATACAAGCAATAGGGTTCTTTCCTCCCTATCCAAATATTTCCTTGCAAAGCTAATAGTAAAGGAGTTTAATATTAGAGAGACAGACCATGAAAATGTGGAGGTAAACAATAGTTACTCTCATATCAGGACACTGAATCCCTTTAAAATATTCATATTTCTGTTCTCCTTTTCCCACAAGGATAAAAATGAAAAGGTCCGATATATTTTCCATCTTCCCATTGAAAATCCAGGATTTTTTCATTGCTCACTGAACTTCACAGGTCCATTCTTTGAGATCAGGTATGTAAATAGTAATAATATTTTATGTAGGAAAGTTTTTTAAAAGTCACCTAGGGCATTACCTTTCCCCTTAGAAGAAAAAAAGAAAATAACTGGTGAATCAGTTGGCTTAATGCTCTGGAGATTACATACTAGATTTTAAATTCAGATTTTTTTAAACATTTTTTTTCTTCTTTCTTTTCAATTTCCAAAACCACTATTCTTCCCCTAGCCATGAATGACATGCTGATAGATATGATAAAACTTTCTGTTTTCACTTACTTTTGCTGAAGGATTTATGTCAAAAAAAACACTAATTGGTAATATCCCATGGTATTCAGTTCCTACCTGCACCACTGATCGAGAAAATAATATGACTCCAAAAGGAGTCAAAAAGTTTAAACGATAAATATTTTCTTTCCATTTCAGTTAAACTGACAAGTGTATGAATATCACATAGACCCTGCTGCACAGACAGTTTCAGGGACATTTGTATTGCAAATTTGTCCTTATTCCATATGGGGCATCAGCGTGCTGGAGAAGAAAATCTATTTATCAGGATTTCATTCAGACAGTATGTCTATGAAGCCCTGCTTGTTACAGTGATGCAAATGACAGCATTATTAATGTTAAGTAGCTCTAAAAGTCTCAAGGGGTAGAACTGAGAGATACTACTCAAGCAACCTGGCTGTTCATATTATTCAGGCAAATACCTTACAGATGTAACGTGAACACATACCACGGGAGGACAACATGAGTAATATATTAAGTTATTTATAACTACTCCTTAAGAAGCTAAAAACAATGGCAACCACATTGTTAGTATTTATAGCAAGTATTCGTCCTGTCAGATGGATTTTGAATACTGTCCCAGGCTGGGACATGGCATTGTAGATCTTGGCTCAGATTCCTGGAGTGATAAACCTGGAGATGTGCAGAGCAGTTAAATATACTCACAGTTCCTGCATCCAAACCTGGTTCTCAATGAGATTAGTTGACCTAATGCTAACTGGCATAACCAGTGAGGGATGAGGGAATTAAACTTTAAGTATCTATTCTTCATTCAATAAAGCCTGGTTTCCAAATCAGGTCTGGCTTCCCCTCTGCCACGCTACTTCATTCTAGCAAGAACAACTAAGAAAACACAAGCAGTAACAGCAAGCAACCCAAAATTTCTTTCTGGGACACCTACTTTCCTGATTTTGATTAAAATAAATTCAAATGTTTCTACCATTTGTGCAACACAGAATGTTCAGTCATCATTTTCAAGTTCTTCACTTGGAGTGCAGAACGCCGCACTCCCCCAGGCAGAGAGGCGACAGCTGCCAGCAGCCAGTACTGCTAGCTTTAAGTATTTTCAGGCTTTCTTTATGCAGTGCAGCAGATTACAACCATGTAAGCAGATTAACTTGATTATTTCAGAAATATCAGATGTTAACATTTTGCATGTGGAATGAATATGAGAGACACTGATAGCAAGCACAAGTCAACGATACACAGTCCTTTAAATTTAATGAGTGGCATTTCCATGCACTGTGATAACTGAATCCAAAGCATTTTATGTAAGTATTGTTAAAAAGGAATTATGTATGGATTAAAACAATATATTATATTGCCTTGTGCAATTTCACTTCCAAAATCTCTTCATGACAGTTCCCATGACTATAATCTACCATTTCTTGACACATTACAACAGTTCAGTAAATATTTCAAAACGTAAAGGTTCGATATTTTATACTTCACAGTGCCACTATGTCAAATATGTTCTAGAGTTCACCAGATACTTGGTATACCTTACTCTTCCTAAAAGGTTTATGGAACAAGATCCCATGTAGTAAAGCAGATCGTGTAAGATCAACACAGAAATGTCCCCAGAGCTATGGAAAGAAACACAGATGTGTTTTTTCCATGCTGTCAGCATATATTTATGCATGACAGAAGTATACTGTTCATACCTTTACAGACAGGCAGGCTATAAAAGAATACCTGAATGCAGTTTCAGCTCAGTACATGGCATACTTTTTCATAGGGAGGACATCCACTATTAGTCAAAAATAGCCTTTTTAATCTAGCATTAAATTATAACAACCTAAAATAGGAAAAATATTTTCATGGTTAGTGTGTGTAGAAAGCCAGATGACATAAAAAGTATCATAATTATGTAGGCTGTTTTACTGCATTTTCAGTAGACCCAGCTAGACCGTCACAGCATTTTTTTGTCAAATGTTGACCCTTTTACTATTTTTGGTAAAGTTGCTTAAAAAAAAGCACTGCTGAATGGTTTTTCCAAATCCTGTATCTTGATCTCAATCCTAATGCCAGTCATTCCCCACATAATTTGGACAGTCAGGTTCAGATCCCTCTGTAAGATGCTCTCTGCCTTCAACTGCAGTGCTTGCAAATTGGAGAGCCAACACTATCCTGCATTAAAACCTAAACCCAGGTTGACCCCCGGCGAGGTCAAGGAGGAAACAGGAGCAGAAGACAGTGATAAAAAAACCTGCTGGCTTAATTTTTTTTGTTGTTTGTTTTTAAATCTTGCTGTTCAAATCATGCTGGTTGGCCATTTTAGTATTGCATTGAATAAAATTGTGATTTTCTGCCTTCTTACCTTGCTTTAACATATACAAAAATAAATTTAATTTTAAAAATAAATTAGTCCAAAATAAGGTTTATTACTGGGCATGTCTATAGTTTTAGCTCAGGTTCAAGCTTGACTGTGAACTCTATGACCGGCTAATTATCCAGTATTTTCAGATGCAGATTCATTCTCTACCTCAAATATGGACCAGAACGATTAGCTAAGTAGGCAGTGAAATCTGTCAGAGAAAAAAAATTGACATTTTAACTCAAATCCTCTATCATACAAGCCACACGCACAGTGAGTGACCCATGGCTCTCATCCAGGCATGGCTAACAGACTCTGTATTTTCCTTTCACAAATCAGGGCTCTAGAAATGCTCTCTTTTCCAGCAGATTGTCCAACCAGGAATGATTCTCATGTGTACTGCGTTGCTTTAATCCCCACGCTTGTTTCATGAGCTTTATCTCATAAGCCCTCCCCAGAAACATCACGCAACCTACCACACCTCACCCACAGCTCTCCTGTCCAACCTGAAGCCCTAAAAACTCACATCGCACCTGAATGCATCTCTCTTTTTTGTCCCATCAACTTATGGACATTGACTCTCCAGGCATACACAGTTTCTAAATCAATCACTCTCCTTATATAAATTCAGAATTTCATCGCTTAACCATCTTTCCAAAAGTTTGTAACTTGATTGTTTCATTATCATTCAGTTTACCTCTCTTCCACGAATGCCTTCTGGTCCTGGTTCTCCTTTATCTCCTTTTTCACCCTAAAAGAATGAATATTTACTTTATTATATATACAAGACAAATACTAACCCATGACACTTTTTAACAGGAAAAATATTTTAAGATTCTGGTCTGTTCTACATAAAGTGTTATATATACATTACTGGCTGCACAAGCAAAATTATTTCTTACATTCCAACAGAAATTCTTTCCAGATAAATGTTTCTGAAAAACATCTAACTCTATGAAAGCTACAGTTCTCTGTACTTCACAGTGCCACTGAACATCCAGAAAGCCTAACCACAGACCACAGAATAATTTTCTTGTTTCTCACAGCACTCCGAGAACATGGTACTGAAACAGAAATTTACACTGGGGAACAGTTTTCCTTTTGAAAAATCTTAGCATTGACATTAAATTAATTGCTTTCATTCAGAGACTGTTTTTTAATAAACTATTCTTGTTTAAAATATTTGATAACAGAACTGTAAATATTATAATTTTTCTTTGAGTCATACTGGTATATGGTTGACTGATTGCATTTGAGAAATGGTAAACAATTTTTGATCTGAAAATTTTCTCACAAGTAGAAATATGAATAACATTATGAATCAGAAGGAAAAAAATGGTGGGAAGGATCCTTCAGAATTGACTATACAGGCTATTTCCTGTGTTTGCTCATGAAACACTGACTGCAAGACACAGTATTCTTCATAGGATGCCTGAAACGATTCCATTCTGTATTATCTCTAACTACCATGCTATCATAGCTACCACATTTTTCAGCGAAGAGAACAAAATACACCTGCTTAAGAAGCATCACTTGAGAGAGAATGTCTTCTGAAACCTACGAATCTAAAGAGGTCTACAATTGCATTTCTGTCACTAGGTTGAACTTTCCCTGACAAAAGCACGAGGACCTATACTAGAATCCAAGCTCTTCATATCAGAGAAAGGGAACAGTCCTGCACTGAATTGTCTTCAGGTGATTACATTGGTCTGAGCAGAACCTATTCATTATGTCAGCATCGTCTTCATAATTCTGTTAGGTAAACGGTATTGAACTGAGATCACTCAGCTAACTCCCTTTGTGACACAGCCCTGATTCAGAGCTATTCCTCCAGTGCAAAATGAGTTTGTATGAGCTTTCTCAAACAACTGAAGCCTACTAAAAAAATTAGCAACAGCAAACTGTGAATTTAATAATCTCATGCACAAGATGGCTTTGCTAGTTCATTGTTTCCGTTTTAATACGTCTTTTTGATAACAAACCTAACGCTACACACTAGCCTGAATCATACTGTTAAGGTTTTTCCTCAAGTATTGCCTTTCTTGCTTGTAAAATCCCCCAAATTTAAATCAGACAAATCCATGCATTTTTGCATTTATTGCAGAAGTTTAAATGACACCAGACAGGAATTTAACACTGCTTATTTCAGTATGTTTAATCTATAAAGTTCTCTTTGTTCTATGGATTAAGGCATCAGCTGAGACAGTAATTTTCTTTTGTCGTCAGTTCAAAAGAAATAACAAAGTCTCAAACTTACTATTCTTGTTTAAAGAGCTCACTGAAATCTTCTAGAAGAAACTGCAAATATGACATTTATTTTTCACCACTGTGACACACTGGGCATTTAATACTGCTTTCAGGATCTTTCAACTAGTATCAGTTACACTGCCACAACCTTGTAACAGCTACAAAGGTACAGTAATATATTTAACATAATTATCTCCCTATCCAAATATATTTCTAGGAGATTTAAAAATCATTCCAATTTATAGAGTTGCTTTTTCTTCTATGATTTATCTGCTTTCATACGTCAAGAGAAACTGATATAAATATGTACAGATTTGCTTCATAAGAATTAGTATCCTCTAAGTTTATTGAAGTATAGATGGAAATCTAAGGTAAAAGTATCCTGTCAGAATTTGTTACACAACATCTACATTTACATAAAAATCTAAACAGAGAGCCAAAATCAAAAGATGAACCTCCCCTCACCCTCACTTATCATTTGCCTTGATGTCAGGTGAGCAGCATGTGTTGGAGACCATGCCTTTTCTTCTACAGCAGATAGAAAGTAACTTGGAAATGCCAATGGACTGTTCTAGACACATACAAGTGTGGCTTGTGAAGGCAGGGAAGAAAGAAAAACTCCCTTCCTTACGATTTACGGGACACTTGGATTTAAGATGTTTATTGGTTTTTTACACAAAATTACAAAAAGCATCCCCTGTTAATGAGCTCTGGACCTTTGCAAAGTCCCAAGAGCAATGGGCTTCTGCCAGGTATGTGATTGTACTGTGAACCTATTCTGACTTTTTAATGGAGCAAATGATTTGTCCTTGCCAAGCCTGTAGCGTGGAATGTCCGTGTCCTCTGCAAAGCCAAAATTAAAATCAAACAGAGGTCCCATTTTTATAATTTATTCTCATGATAACTGAGCCAAGTCACGCTCATTTCTGCCTTTATGGAGCACACTATACTGCATAATTAACAGCTTCAAATCTAGCCAATTCACAGAACTGCTGAAGCCACTCTGCAGTGTAGAGGAGGCTGTTAATAATCAACATTGTGGCTTACCTCATAGATTAATGAAAAAGAGAGAAAAATGTGTTAATCCCATTTTATATCTAACATTCCTGACTGCTTATGCTATATTCAGATGAGACAATTAAAGACTATTTATTGCAAAAACAGGATGACAAAACTCTGAAAGTGCCATGCCTTGTTTATTGGTTAACTAAAACTAATCCAATATAACGCTGAATTGTTTGTATTTCTTTGGGTGCATTCTGCTTTCAATTACCCCTGTGGAACAAGCTGATGGGGTTGCGCCAGTATGAGAGCTGGGAGGCATTCAGTCTGCTGTGTGTAATAGCGGACAGATTGAACTCAGTGGTAATATACTTTCATTAAAGCCAGGGGTTCACGCAGGGCTTCTACAAGACAAGAGTACCAGCGCTCAACCCACTTGTCAACTTTAAGGCTGCCTCATTTTCCTTGCAAACTATTTCCTCCTCATTGTAAAGGCAAAGTCATGTATCCAGAAATAAAATACATCTGTATCTAAAATATACCTAAAAAAGGTAAAATTTCAGTTGCAGCACTGCCATGTTAATGATACTGATCAGTAATTCCTGATATCCTTTGTTCCAGGCATCTTAAAGTACCATTGTTAACAATAGCTGAAATACTCTCCAGTGTGTTGAACACACCACACAGCTTGATGTCGTCGGCAAACTTGCAGAGGCTGCACTCGATCCCAATGTTCATGGCACCAGCAAAGATGTTAAATAACACCGATCCCAATACCGACCCTCGTGGAACGCCACTCACCACTGGTCCCCACTTAGGCACCGAGCCACTGACTGTAACTCTGAGTGTGACCATCCAGCCAATTTCTTATCCACTGAGTGGTCCAGGTAACAAATCTAAGTCTCTCCAACTTAGAGACAAGGATATCATGCTTTGCACAAGTCCAGGTAGATTACATCAATTAGGCTTCCCTTATCCACCAATGCTGTAAACCTGTCGTAGAAGGCCACCAAATTTGTCAGGCACAATTTGCCCTTAGTGAAGCCATGTTGGTTGTCACCAATCACCTCCTTATTTTCCACGTGCCTTAGCATAGTTTCCAGGAGGATCTGCTCCATGATCTTGCCAGGCACAGAGGTGAGACTGACTGACATGTAGTTCCCCAGGTCTTCTTTATTTCCCTTTTTAAAAATGGGGGCTATATTTCCCCTTTTACAGTCAACGGGAACTTCAGACTGCCATGACTTCTCAAATATGACTTAGCAACTTCATCTGCCAGTTCCCCCAGGACCCACGGATGCATCTCACCAGGTCCCACAGACTTGTGCACCTGGAGGTTCCTTAGATGGTCTTACACCTGATCTTCTCCTACAATGGGTGGCTCTTCAGTCTCCCAGTTCCCACCTTTGCCTTGCACTTGCTGGTGAAGACTGAGGCAAAGAACCATTCTATGATTCTATAAAGAAGTTGTTGAGTACCCCAACCTTCTCCATATCCAGGGTAACCAGGTCTCCCATTTGCTTCTAGAAAGGGCCCACATTTTCCCTGGTCTTCCTTTTATCACTGATGCACCTATAGAATCTTTTCTTGTTGCCCTTGATGTCCCTGGCCAGATTTAACTCCATCGGGGCTTTAGCTTTCCTAACCTGACCCCTGGTTGCTTGGACAATTTCTCTCCATTCCTCCCAGGCTACCTGTCCTTGCTTCCATCCTCTGTAGGCTTCCTTTCTGTGTTTGAGTTTGCTCAGGGGTTCCTTGTTCATCCATGCAGGCCTCCTGGCATTTTTGCCTGCCCCCTCTTTGCAGGGATGCATCGCTCCTGAGCCTGGAGAAGGCGATCCTTGAATATCAGCCAACTTTCTTGGGTCCCTCTTC
>NW_010132969.1:40102-41875 GCF_000699245.1 Pterocles gutturalis | reverse complement strand
TCAATGCATTCCAGGACCTTCCTGGCCTGCCTAAGCTGTGCTGTGTTGTTCCTCCAACAGACATCAGGGTGGTTGAAATTCCCCATGAGGAGCAGGGTTTGTGAGAGTGAGGCTGTGCCTGTCTGCCTCATCCGCTCAGTCTTCCTGGTCAGGTGGCCTGTAGCAGACCCTCACTCCAGTGTCCCCTGTCCCTGCCCTCCCTTTAATCCTGACCCACAAGCTCTCTGTAGGCTCCTCATCCATCCCCAGGTGGAGCTCCATGCACTCCAGCTGCTCCCTGACATAGAGGGTGACACCCCCTCCTCATGTCCCCTGCCTGTCCTTCCTGAAGAGCCTGTGTCCTTCCATTCCCACGCTCCAGTCATGGGAGCCATCCCACCATCTCTCTGTGACGCCAATAAAACCATAGCCCTGCAGGTGTGTGCACATGCTGATCTCCTTCTGTTTGTCCCCCATGCTATGTGCATTGGCATAGAGACACTTGGGTTGGGCCCCCGATGAAGCTGACTTAGTGGCTGGAATTCCCTTGTGCTGCTCTCCAGGTGCTCTCCTGCTGACCTGCGATCCTTCCCCAGGCTCTGGGCATCTATTGCTGGCACTGGCATCAAACTGGCAGGAGTGGGATGGATTGAGGTTCCCCTCCCCTGGCAATTTCAAAGCCCTTTTCCCCAACTTGGCAAGCCTATGACCAAAGATGCTCTTCCCCTTCTCTGACAGATGGACCCCATCAGCCCCCAGTAGACCAGGTTTCTCAAACAGAGTCCTGTGGTCTAAGTAGCCATGTCCTAAGTAATAGAAATACACTTTATCTCTAGTAAACTAAAATTAACAGTGATGACCTAGAAGGATGTCACTGTGAAGCCTATGTCTTCCCAAATGCACCATTTAGGATAATCAGACAGAGCAACAAAGCAGGTGATCGCAAAGCTTTATTAGCAATTCAGAGAGTTCAGCAGATATGCTTATCAAGAAACTGTGACCAAAAACCTTTTGATTCCCAACTGTGCCATCACTATCTTGTGAAAGATCCCCAAACAACAGGTGCTGTGCCTGACCAAGCTGAATAACATGTCAGGACAAAGATCTTTCCTTCCTGCTTCACTTACATAGACTGAGCAATACTGAAGATGTTCATACTGGATAACCACCACTTAGTGTCTCACATCACATTTCTAAGCAAGCTCTAAGCATTTCTAAGCCAGAGGGTATATATAAAGGCAAACTGCCAAGTCAAATGGGCCCACAATCTTACAAATAGTATGATCTGAAGCCAGGCCAGTCCATGGCTCCAAAACTGCACTGATAAATTGCCTCTTCTTGTCAACAGGAATGAGGCAGCCATCCATTTTTATTCTTTGTAGAAAAACCTTGAAAATGTAGAATTACCTCAATTGATCAGAACAGCAAATAGAAAAACAAGTCCAATAAATGTTACACTGTAGTGCTCTCCGAATGGAGAAATCAAATGCACAAATAACAAGTAAAGAATAATCCCTGTAACGCTACTGCAGAAAAGGATCTGGGGATTATCGTGGATCACACAGTGAGCAGGAGTCTGTAGCACAAAGGTACTTTTACAAGACCAAACTCCATTCTGTGACGAGACAAATGCAAATTAAAAAAACCCCAACTATTCTAGTTTATTTGCCCCTGATGAGACCAGTGAAAAACAGCATCTAGTTCAGGACAACATATTTTTAATGGAACTTTGTCAGCTGTCACATATCTGCTCTTCTCTAAGCCAGAGTGACAAAGTTTGAATAAAAAATAAGG
>NW_010132969.1:39796-40071 GCF_000699245.1 Pterocles gutturalis | reverse complement strand
AAGAGTGAACATAGGACATGCTGATGAAACCCAAATATGGGAAAGAATGCTATAAACAGGACAATAAGATATCCATAATAATAATATAAGTAACGGGTTTAATTTGTAGCCAAAAGGATTTAGGTTTAGGAAGGGGGAAACTGGGGTTAAAAAGGCAGAGAATTACTGCAATGACTTATCTAAGGAGAGAGTGAAATTGCCTTAACTGTAGATTTTGCTTGAGAATGCTCTACACAGACTTGATGATACTTCATCGTACGCCTGTCTCTATTGGG
>NW_010132969.1:0-39776 GCF_000699245.1 Pterocles gutturalis | reverse complement strand
TCCAGGATAACATTTCCTCTAGACTGCTCCTTGGCTCTGATAAGATTTCTTTCACTTGGAAAATGAGACAAAGTCACATGTTGAAATACCTTTAGCTCTTCTTCGCATGATGTACTTGCTGTCTAATGATTACCATGTCTGCAGGACGCACAAGTCTTAAGGACTAAAAATTTTAAAATTTAATAAATAAATTCTCTTTTTTTCATGAAGATATTGAAAGACAGACAATATTAATTCGAATGCCAGCAATATACAGGATAACAATATGACTGAGCTGTTTGCACTGTCACCATGCCATTGCCACCAAGTAGAGTGATTGAATAGTACCATATCAGTTCAGAAATGAAGAACAGCAAAAGGAAAATCAAATCAAACAACACAGAGGAAACAGGAGTGGACAGATAAATGTATTCTGAAGAATTAGCAACCTCTTTAGATTGAAGGACTGTATCCAACATTCAATCAAGTCATGCAGTTTAGGTGTACTGCTACATTCTTCGTGAAAGCTAAACTCTCACACTGCAACATCCACAAACACCGATTTCTAAGACAGTCTATCAATTCCATGGCATCCTGGCTGGCAATAAAGCAGCCTCAGTTATTGCCTTATTGAAATTCTTTCTAATATAGTCTACAGTACTTGAGAACTAAGCCTTCAGAAAACTCAAATTTTATTCTTTCACATCTAGAAGATGCCACAGCAAGGTTACCAGCAACAGCTTATTCAAAACGCAGCTGAACAATCTTTTGACCTCTTAGTGTGTTCCTTACAGATCTCAGATTTTCACTTTGGTCCTTATCTTCAGTGTAACCTTATCTTGTGGAAATCTGAAAGACTGCCTAACATTCCTTGATGATGACCAGAGCTAGCAGCTAAGACTATTAACAAAATACTAAAAGACACTAAATAATACTGTGATAAGTGATAAAAATAACCTGTGTAAAAAAGAACATAACATACATTTTCATCTAAGAGACTTGTTAGACTAGAAGAAACAAAGACACAACTTCATCCTTTTGGGTGACAGATGTTAGCCACCAGAAGAAAAAATTTACTGAGATTTTTGATAACTCCTGCTCACTATAATTTACACAAGACTAACCACAATCTAAAATTTAGCTTTGTTATTCAATAATAAATGCCCCAAACAAATATACTCAGGTTTAAGATGCTCACACTGGCTCTGCTTTTTGCAATGCAAAATTCAGATGATGTGGTTTGCAAACTTTGCTCCGTATGCTACCCTGCCATGGCTCATCCTGTCATCAACATTTCACTTTTTTTTTTTTTTTTTCTTCAAAACTTTCAATACCAAGGATTTTTTCAACAAAACCAACATCCAAATCTCCACCCTTTTTGGTAATTATTTGATCATATATTCCTACCTAGGCTTAACTTTAAAGAAAAATTCTTAACCCAAGATTAAAGTTTTATTCACAGAAATAATAAAAATATACAACTAAAGCATGAGCTATCCAAAAGCAGAGTTCCAGTGTCCTAGATAGTATATACTCTTAAAATTCACTCAAATATATTAATGCTTTCCTCAGAGAAAATACAATCAGTCAGGTAAAATGTGTTTACAAGGAAAAATCACTAGCTTTTTCATGGTGATCTTTATTTGCAAACACTACTTGGTATTTATGTGCAGAGACTTTAGCGGATGTGAGTAGCTTTTTAAGTAATTCAAAGCTTGCCCCAAAAATCAATATGACATAATTTCAAAAATTCTCACATACAGAAAGAAATCATAAATATATTTTAAAGACTCTAAAAAACCCACTATGAATAGCAATGGATATTCTATTCTTTACTCATTCGTTCAGAGTTCTACAAGACATTCTATATATTGAATATCACTTCAGTTTGAAAATCGGTGTATTGTACATATTGTGCTATACCTTTCCTCATAATCCAAAAGCAAAAAGTCTCATTAATTCAGTCAGACAACTCACACATACATCCTATGAAGAGGCTATAGAGGGTACTTTCATGGTCCAGACCTCCTATCCTTCTACAGTCTCTCTGGCTAACCTCATCTGCAATCATTTCTATGAGTCATCATTTACACTTCTATTCTAGACTTGCCTCCTGCCCAAGCGAACGTATTACTGTTCTTGTATACTCTTAATGATATCTAACTATTCAAATCAGTTTCAAATGTTTCTTTCAATATTTTTTCCTTGAGAAAGCTTCCTCTTTCGCCACTGAAAAAACACTGATTCTGTTGATCACCAACAACTGTGAATAATCTTGAAATGAGTCTCTCAGATCCAAACCACATCCAGACCACAGACATGACCTTTTTCAGCTATCTAAAGAGCTGCCACTTTCATCCAAACTTGTTCACACTATTTTCTCCACTCTGCATAAATTCTCCCTTATTCTGCTCTCACCCACCCATTCTGAATGTCATTGCTACAACCCTGTCCATTGTTTATCTTCTCCTTTACTCATGCATAGTACAGTTTAAGTACCGGGAAACCCAAGTACGAAACTCAGGAACAAAACGTACAACTTGGCATTGCAAGGCTTACACAAAGACATACTGTTTATCCCCATTCAATGACCCCTCCTTCCAGCCCATTTCTTCCCTCATGCGATGAGTACAAAATTAGATGACAAGTGAATATCATCTTTCAGATTATTTATTTTTTGTTAATCAACCAGGTCTGGTTGCTTTGTAGGTACCCAACTTCTGTGTCAACATCTTGTATTTTAATTATCTCTGGGATGAGATAAATGGTTTGCTTTGTCTTTGTATTGTGCCTAACACAAGGGAATCATAACACATTTTAACTTACACAAATATTTAAGCTTTTAGATAATTTTCCTCTTATATCACTCTTGAACAAAACTAATAGTTGAAATTGGCTCCAAGTTTCCATCCCCAAATTCTACGATAATTCTGAATTTTAGTATCTTGTCTACCTGTCAAGAGATTGAAAACTAAAAAGAAAAAGCTATCTCATTTAATAAGAACATTATTTTTCCCTTTCTTAAGTAAATACTACAAACGGATTTGACTTTCAGTTACAATTGTTTAAAGTTCTAGCCGCCTTTTAGTGGGGAGGTTTCTGTTTATACTGGCTTAGTGTTAGTGTTGAATGAAGATTTTTCTGTCGGAGGACTAAACTAGTTTATTTTCAAGGCTGATCTCCTAAGGCAACCTAAAACCAATCTGTTCTTGTTGGCAGTTGACAAATAGTACTGCTTTCACAGAATGTAGTGTTTTTTAGACACCCATGCTTTCATAGTTTTGGCAGGCTATTGCTATTGTTATTTAGACTCTAAAAGATGTTTTGCAGATGGTTAAGGCAACGTCAAGCGTTTGTGCAAGCTGATGGACTGCTATGTCTTTTCTGCAAAAGCTCCACTTCTCTATTTCTGTCACACGGCAACCAAAACAATGACATTTTCCCTAGCTGTGACCATTAACTGTGTTCATCAGGCCCACACAGACAGTAGTATCAGTTACCTCTATTTTCTTAGACTACAGTAAGTAGTTTATTAGGGTCACAGAAATGCATATTTTAGAGTAGGAAATTAGGGTTTCAATAAGGCTCTCATGGACCCTGGTGCAATCTAAAGGTGGGAGGTGTTCAGTTTTCTGACGGATATTTATCTGAGGAGGAGGCTTGACCTGTGTTCAAAATAAGCACACTTTGCTCAGTGTTCACTAAGGCTGGTTCAAAACAGCTAGAGAAGTAGGAAATGGCCGCCTTCTGCATAAAATTTAGTAATTATACATTGAATGCAGGAGTCTTCTCTGTTTTTGAGAGGATCAAAAACCACAGCTCCCACTTCCCTGGCAACTGACCATAAAACCAGGCCATAGGGTAATGTGCATGAAAACAATTGTCGTACTTCTGTTCTAACTGGACCACTGTGCAGTGAAGTGTGAAAAATCAACGGGTCTAGAATAAAAAGGTGAGAGAATGTTCTGCAGCCTACTGAAAGGAAGGAAGCATCTTTAGAAAGGGCATCCTGGGAAATTTGAGCTGTGTCTACTGGCTGGCTATTGACAACAGAAGCAAGTTTAATCTAACACTGGTCTTCAATAAGCACATAAAACTCATACAGGGGTACAGGGCAAAACTTCTTTCTTTATCTGTGCACAATATATACTGACCTCACCATATGACGAAGACCAACAATATGCTTCCTGTAGACATCAAAGACAACCCAGTCTCTACCCACTGTCACAGAAACCGAACTTCTGTTGTGAATTAGCTGTTCCTCTAAGCTAGCTTCTTTGGTTTCTGTCACGGTTTTACCCCTGGCTGGCAGCCAAACACCACAACAACCGCTTGCTCACCCTCCCCCTTCCTGGGAAGAGAATTACAGGTGTAAAGGGAAAAGAGACTTGTGAGTTGAGATAAGAACAATTTAATAACTAAACGACAATAAAATTGAAAAAATATATAATCATGATAATAAAAGTATATACACAAATATACAAATGAGTTATACACAGTGATACTGCTCACCATTCATTGACCAAGGCTCAGCCTGTTCCCAGCTAACAATCTCAAAGCAGGGAGAGTCCCAAACTGCAGTCCAGAAATGAGATAAAAGATCAAGCACACAAGATGGAGAGCCAACAAAGAGAGCGAGAATACCCTGAGAGAGGCGTGACCCAGAAAAAGACAACCCAGGGAGCAAGAGAGAGAGCACTTCCCAACAGAGTCTCATCTATATACTGAGCATGATGTGCATGACATTGACTACATCCTTCGACTTAAGGTCGAATCCTAGGCTAGCAACTGGGACTGTGCTCCCTCCCAGCTTCTCCTGCCCCTGCAGACACTGGCACAGCAGAGAAGCTGAAAAGCCCTTGACTGTCCCAGCAGCAACTACAAACATCAGTGTGTTATCAGCCTTCTCCTCAGCACAAACCCAAAACACAGCCTCTCATTAGCTACTATTTAGAAAGCTAACTCTGTCCCAGCTGAAACCAGGACAGTCTCTTAAACTAAAATTTAAGAATACATAAAGATGACTGCACTGTACAAAGTAGCAGCACAAAGCTGCTGATTGGATTAACTACATTAGACACATACTTCTTTGCAATTTATAATTCTTTAACCTTTGTGCAAATCTTCAACAACAGCCTTAATGTCCTTGACTTGCGTGCCTGCTATGTCAGGTCTTCTTCAAATTAAGTATTTTCTAGGTATGTCTACGTTAACAAACAGTGCAGCACAGCGGAAGAGGATCTAGGGAGTAAATGATGCAGAGTACTATATGTTCAAAGCTATACATATTTTTGTTGGAGCCATTCCAAACCTCCCTTGGAGGAGCTTTAGTCAGTTTTCATGAACTCAAGAGCCATTAGCAATTGCAGGACTTTAAGACTTCCTGGAGTACATCTTTCAGTTTAGCTTAGTCCAAAAGGAATCATACTGTTCTTCTCCAGCACAAAAAGTCATCTATACAGGACTGCACCATCTTCTGGTCACTAAAATAAGCCTATTCTGGAGTACTTTCGTTGCTGAAGAATAGCCAGACAGCAGTCTGGAGAAACAGAATCTGCTGGGATATAACCCAGTAAACAGAGGCTTTTTTTTTGGTCAAAACACTTCCTTGATTTATTTACTTTACTAGGCCATCACACAAATAGTTCTAATAGCAGTGCACGGGGACACTGGGGACAGGACGAAGCAGCTGGAAAGGAGGAGATGGGGGAGGAAGGTTGCTTTTACCATTGACAGTATTACCTTAACAAACAACAACCACTGCTAAGTGAAGAAAAAAAGTGCTTTGGAGACTTAAATACACTTAAACATACATGTTGTTGAGTTTTTAGTAGTAACATCCACATCTTTTTGCAGGTTGTGGAAAGGTTCTCGTCCACCCACACACAGACCGTGAGTTTTATTTTTGGTATATTCATGAACAAAGGTTCTGTCATCTCCTGTTCTACAGTGACCAACGTGAGTAGCCGTTTTGTTGTTTCTTCTTTCATCACTCTCTGTTCATGAATTCTGATCCTAATCCTAACTGCAAACAACTCTCTAATCAGTTATTCACTCACTCAGAATTGCAAGAGCCCATTTAGGGAACCCATTGACTTAAACACATGTATTTCATCTGCAACTTTACTTCTTAGCATTCATGCTTATTTTAGAAATATCACATAAAAGAATTTCTAAAAAGTTCTCACAATATATGGCTTAACTGAAAAAAAATCTACAAGGCTGCATAAGCAGCTATGTAATTTATGCTAAATTATATTTTCTAATATTGCAGCATCAATACTGTCTTATAGATTATCCTATTGCCTCTTTTCATTAGATACCTGTCAGTACTCTCTTTTCATAACGCATAATCCTCTGCAACAGCGCATACAACAGAACCTCACTGATAGTAGCAGCTGCAGTGTACTGATGGCCTCCTTGCTGCGGAGCCCCGCCAGCTCAGTCTTACAGCATATCTTTGCTCAGCAACTCCCTGGAATTGCCTCCCATTTGAAAGAAAGGAGACTCATGTGTCAGGAGCTCTATTCAGTTCGCTGTGTTATAGTAATACACTGCACCTGTCAGCAAGGCTCCGTTGTGTTCACTCTCTATCGCTGTAACGCTTACTTCCACCAGAGCCTCCTTTCTAGCTTCAAGTTCTTGGTAAAGAAAGCTTTCCTTTAATAACTGCACATCAGCAAATCAAAAGAATTAAGTCAGAAATTATTTGATTTAGAAATCTATTATTTGACTTGCTATTAAATACTTCCATGACTGTACTGTATTTCCTAGAAGGAGACAACTTATTCTAGTACACATATAAATACGTATGTAAACATACAAATGTATTAGTGCAAATGCGTATTGTCAGCTGGAAATGGAGGAAATACAAAGTTAAACCAGATTTAGGATTGAGAAAAAATATCCCCCTAAACTACACTGTCATAAAATACTGAGAATTACAGCCATATGCAACTACTCTCAGTCCTGGCTAACTTTAGGACCAGATCAATTATACCACCTGAAGTTATCCAGAATCCCTGAGATCTGTAGGGAGCTGAAGAACTCATGTTACGGTACACTGTACCAACAAAGCTTCTCACAGCATTTCCAATTAAAGACAACTCTTTCCTCAAAGATATGATGCAAAAGTATTAGCCAAATGTAAACAGCTGTTGCAAAAATAAAACAGTGAAAGAGAATGGACAAATACATGTATGGGTGGGTGTGTGCATAACAGGAAAGGCGAGCAATGAGCCAGGAAAAAAGGGAAGAGAGAAGGCACAGATAATCAAGGACAAGTAACAAAAATAGCAAGCAGACCAACAAAATAAATCCAGGAACAAAGATAAGAAAATAAGTTTGAACGAAAATGACTGGATGTTGAACTTCAGTCAGACCTGTTTCTCTGAGACTATCTTGTGAGAACACTCATATGATGGGCTATTTCCAGACCTCTTTATAATCCAACTGAGGTCACATTTAGTTTGCAAATTAATTCTATTAAGGCATTTCTTATCTTTTGACTCGGCAATCACCTTTTTTAAATTCAGCCTGTTCAGACTAATAAATGGTAAACAACAAAAACCATCTGTCATAATGATTATAAGGCCTTTCACCAAAGATCATCTGTGGTGTCAGAAAAGAGAATATCTTAATTCACAGCAATAAGTTTTATCAGTTGAGCTAAAAGACTAGGTAGCTGAAGCAGAGGATGACCCCTCTCTTCTGGTGAACCAAACAGTACAGGCTGCATGTGGGACACATCCACTCATCACAGAATATAAACAATTCACTAGCCAAGCTGACAAAAAGGAAACCAGAAATTCTGTATTCTACTTTTAACTCTGAAATGGAGTCAGATACACGACTTACAGATGACATCCAGACCATATACCTTCTGGAAGGCAGTGCAGTCAAATGGAAGAGCTAGGACACACTAGAAATGTTTGGTTTAGTGCCACATTAGTACTGATGTACCCCACTATGGCTTCTGAATTACTCTGTCTCTTCCATGTCTCTCAGAAATACATATGCATATGCCACTCATTCTTCTTGTTACCCCCAAGTAGCCCACTCAAGTAGCCCATCTCTACCCTCCCTCCTGCACACAGGTGCCCTGACCCAAGCCCCAGGATCTAGCCCGGCTGGTGCTATGCAGCCCTCAGAGTTGTTAAATGGAAAATGGGACCTCAACATGTCTATGTAGAGAGAGGATGATGCTGTGTTCTCTACCACAGCCAGTGGATATTTCTTTGCTCCTTCAGAATACTTTTTCAGATCCTACATGTGCAGCACTCCTTACACATGAAAAATGTTACGTTAATTCTAAATTAATTACCATATATAAAAACTACAAAAGGCTTACAGCCTTAGCTGTTTCCAAACAAGTACATCTTTTCTAGACATCCATAGCTGTAATGGCACCCAGTCATCCATCTCTGGGTACATCTTCACAGAAATCTCCAAGGTGGCACAGAAGTAACCGTTACTGGAAGCAGTACATCCCAACGACCTGGCACTCTGCTCATGCTATTAAGCATTACACCTCAGAGTGCCCACTAGTGATGCTGCAATGCTTCGGATACCCCAGACAGATCATTCAGAACAGGCTTGGCTGTTTCTGCAGAGTACCGCATACGCTTTCTTGCCCAGAGCTCCACAAAGAATCATGGAATGATTTGGGTTGGAAGGGACCTTAAAGACCATCTAGTTCCACCCCCCTGCCATGGGCAGGGACCCCTCCCACTAGCCCAGGTTGCTCAAAGCCTCATCCAGCCTGGCCTTGAACCCCTCCAGGGATGGGGCATCCACAGCTTCTCTGGGCAACCTGGGCCACTGCCTCACCACCCTCACAAGAAAAAACTTCCTCCTAACATATGACCTAAATCTACCCCTTTCCAGCTTAAAGCCTTCACCCCTCATCCTCTCAGTACACTCCCCTATAAAGAGTCCCTCCCCATCTCTCCTGTACCCCCTTCAGGTACTGGAAGCTGCTCTAAGGTCTCCCCGGAGCCTTCTCTTCTCCAGGCTGAACAACCCCAACTCTCTCAGCCTGTCCTCGTACAGGAGGTGCTCCCAGCCCTCTGACCATCTGAAGATGATTGCTGGGCTGGAACACCTCTCCTATGAAGAGAAGTAAATTTACTGAAATAGATTGTACTCAATACGTGCAAATGGCCATTTTCAGAGCTTAAGATCACACCAAATTTTGGTGGAGAGAAGTCAGACTGAAAAAGACACCGTTCTAATGCCAAAAAATGCACCTGTCAAATATTATATTTCTAATCCAAGGCAGAAAGAGCGTGAGAGTTCACATCAGTATTTAGGTATTGACAAAGTCACTTTTCTCCTCCTCTAATCCTGTTCTCAGCAAAACATGAATTGTTTATACTCAAACCTCATAAAGAAAACCATTTTGAGGTACATGACTAAATCTGGTGATGATAGAAAATTATACAGGATAAAACAGATGAGGATGAACTGTGACAAACTCAATATGGGCATGATGAGATGAAATTACATGGCAAAAGAATGACAAACAAAGTTTGGTGTATGTATATTTAAAATTATGAAGAGTGTAAAATCCTTACGTAGCCATAACATCTGTGAATACACTCACAGCTTTCTAAATGCAACGACTGGTAATGGTCAGTTCAAAAGGACCAAGAGTGAGTTCTTGAGGTCACACTCAAAACTAAAGAGAGGGTAAAAAAAGGAAGCTCCATGTAAGGAGATACTAGGAAGGCACAGAGAATGACAAAAAAGAATTTCACTGCAATATTATATACACTGAAGTTCTTGCCTCTACCATCTTTAAACACTGCAGCAGAACTTAAAAATATCCAGAGGCAGCTAGTAAGGATGACCAAATAGAAAACACTTTTAATAGTGGGAGATAGTAAGTAAGCGGGTATTCTTCAATTTGGCAGAGACAGCTCAGAAATGCATGGTAGATGTGTACTGAGTCTTGATTGGATCTGAAAAGGAGAATGGGAATCTTCCAAAAGAAGGAGGGGACACCAAATTAAATTAAGAGGAAACAGGTTCCTAATAAATAAAAGGAAGTGGTTCTTCAAACACAAAAATAAACAGCATAATTCCTCATCACAGGATATTGCAGATGATCAAAGTTTACATGAGTTCAAGGGAAAACTGCACTCACTAATGGGACAGAAGTCCATTGAAGGCCACTAAATTCACTGAAAACACATCTGGCTGAGGAGGCTGGAAGGGTACACAGGGAGAAGCACTCTACTTGCTTACTTTATCCTTATACTTTTCCCTGGGCACCACTTCTGGCTATCATTAGAAGCAGGATGCTGAGCCTGATGAACATTTAATCTGACCAAATGGGTATGTGTAAGTAAATTGAACAGTGATACAGCCTGGGACCTGGAACTTGGTCATCTATATCATTAAACTGATAGACCCCAGCTGTGAAAGTCTCTTGCAGACACTTCAATGAGTCTAATTACCATTTCCCCATATAATTCCCAGGCACAGTTCAAAAGCTAGCACAGGACTATTCTCAACAGGCAGTTATGATTAAGCCTGTTTCAAAGGACAAAAGAGTCAAATGGTATGAAGATGGCCAGATCAAGCCAAACACCACAGAACTACAGGATAAACCCTGGTAATGTTTAGCTTACCAGGATAAATGCCGGTGTGATGGCTTTTATTACAGGTAGAGACTCCCTGTGGAATTAACAATATGTTTTTCCTTTTCACCTAGAGTATCTGTGTACAGGTGTCTCTCTCTTTGTGATCATATATGATCTGCTTGGTAATAAAAAAATACTATCAAATAAAACACTTGTATGACTATTCATTGAGATGGCTACCTTGTAAACAACATTTAACCTCATATGACTTCATGAAAAAAAATTGTAAAATACTACCCACAATGTCAGAGGAGAACAGTTGTACAAGCAAAGCAAAGGAAAACATCCTCCCCAACCCCAAAGCTTAAAAGGTGCAAATAGGTGACTAAATGTTTACAAGACGAGAAAGAGAAAACTCTTCTTATTCTTCCCATTAGCAATATGAAAAAACTCAGCTCACATTTACATCCAGCTGGTAAGGCACCCAGTCTCGACTGCATGAAATAGGATTTAAAGGACTTCAGAAAATCTTCCCCATGCCCCAGTGAAGTATCTGTACTGATGGTTAGCAAAGGTAAGGAGCCACATTTTCAGCACAGTGGCACTGAGTCCACCACCATCCAAACAAATTAGGGAATTTGACCCTTAGTCTATAACACAAAATGCATGTTGTTC
The DNA here is from genome assembly GCF_000699245.1 of Pterocles gutturalis. Taxonomy (NCBI): domain Eukaryota; kingdom Metazoa; phylum Chordata; class Aves; order Pterocliformes; family Pteroclidae; genus Pterocles; species Pterocles gutturalis. The sequence goes on along the minus strand of NW_010132969.1, from coordinate 28,536 downwards.
CATTACTCCAAAAAACATTCACACTAACAGGTCTGTATATGCAGTGGCCATGGTTACATTGAGATTTGCAGCTTACTCAATTTACTCTTCCAATCTTTTGTTCAGTCTGAAGCATTTCTAGCAGAATCTACAGCTGACAAATAGAGGCACTGTACCAATACACAGGAGGGTTACTAACTGCTTCTCTTACTTGTTATTTTTTTTGTATTTTTAATTATAGACCTTTGAGGTTCATGACTGTCTTCCATCCATGAGTAATAGCTTCTGTTTTTCAAGTAGATTGGAAGCTTCCTCAGTACTTGAGCTGTCTTATGCGGACCAGATTCATCACTGAGATTTATAGTACAGATATCAAAATATTATTAGAAAGACCAAATAATGACTAATTTCAACTAGTATCTCAGAAAGGATTATGCTTATTTAAGAAAAGCATATTGAAGATTGTGAAATAAAAGACTACACCTGGGGACACACTGTAAGTTTATAGCCTTGTGTGTTCTGAATGGATGGAAGATAGACAGAGGAGTATTTTATTAAGTGTGATAGGATAAAGTAGAAAATGTTGAACCTCCAGGAAGTCTTCTTGACACTAAGATGTATTAAGAATTTTCTTCTAAAGGAAATAGAGGAAGCCCTATTTCCTGGGATAATTCAAATTCTACTTCACAAAATAGTAAACATATACAAAGAACATCCTGCGTGTAGAAGAAAATGAAGCAGATGACAATTTTTTCTACATTTTGGCTGGACAAGCCCCAGACTCTCTCTCTCTCTTCTCACATGTATACACAGGCAAAAGCACAATCAAAACATACAAAAAGTAAAGATAAAAAGATGAAACACTGGAAATAATGAACGATTATCATTATGGTTTTACTCTCAAAGATTCTCTTAGTCAAATACACATAACTTTTTACTTATAAAATTTTACTGAGAAATATCAAAGAATTACAGTAAAACAATAACTTTACCAAAAATCAAATGTTTACAAGTGCATATCACAGCACATATACCACTACATAGGTCAGTCCCCATGACATCCAGTTTTAAAATCCTCTATGTCAAGTGTGAGATGGGAAGGGAATATGCTTTTATAAAGGAAAGCAAGCAGTCCAGGAAAACTGCAACGGAAGAGTCCCCCTCTCCAGAGCACAACCATCCTCCTACTCTTATCACTCACAGCTTCTGAGGTATCAATTAGTACTGCAATTTAGTCTATACAACAGCATACCTTACTTGTCTCTCGGAGTTAAAACAGAAACAGGGATTTTTATAGTAGTATTTTGGAGCAGCTAAACAAGGCAAGGAATTTGGGTTTCCCAGCTCTCTGAAATGACCATTATCTGTTAGTGACAATCCAGTCATGTTTGCTCAGCTATCACTTACATGTAAACGTGTTGGTTTTTCTATCACCACTGTTCCAAATAAAATATAGATTTGTTCCACACATGCTGCCAAACTATAATGAAATTTATACAAGCGTTCAGGTTCCATGTGTCCCACAAAACGGAATTCTTAGTGTTCTAGCTCAGTTACAGAAAGAACTGTATCTGGGAAGTACACTACAGCAAATACATATTCGAACCAAGAAGGTAGACAAGATGACAGAAAAATGGGGGACCTGGGTAAAGAGCACTAGCTGGCGTGACCAAAGGCATCCTGGAGATAAAAGAGAATGAATTACAAATTTAACAAAGGAAGAAGGCATCTTAGAGGCTATTTGCCTGGTTAACTACCAGGTTTTGGGCCAGTTCCAATTTCCAAGTGATGCACATACTTCAAGTATCAAAATATATAATAAATAAGTTTTGAATCTCCGTAGGTTTCAAGATCTCAGACCTAACTTCAAGGCCATTTCTTGGTTAAGCTTACAACAGCTACCAAGCTAGAAATATTGTATGTGCCCACTCATCTGAACTGAAGCACTTAAACATCTCGCCTCAGCAAATTAAGAAGCTACAGATTACAGTATAGAAGATGACTGCTAGAGAGGCAAGGGTTACCTGAGAGACAGATTAAGCATTTGTAATTAGGTACTGAGATTTCTGAAATTATTTTTTTTTAAATTGCTAGTGACAACATGTAACTAGATAACTTATCTCCTCCCCAGTGGCTGCATTTAAGGAACTCAAATCAGCTGGTGCTTAAGCTAAGACTCTACCCTTTGTTTTTGTTTGGTGGATTTTGGTTTTCCCTGTTTAGAGTAAACTGACAGACATTATATGCTGCACCAAATTTTGTGACATAGCTTTAAGCGTATGTTTTAAGAAAACCTGGTGCTTCTAACTGTGTTGTTAGAGTGGAGGCCCATTTTGTGGACCCTTTTGTTAGCAGGGTTTCCCTGATAACTCTTATTTTGGGGGTTCTGTGCTATGCGTTCCAACTTGGAGGCTTGTGACATGCTCGAAGCAAGAACATATATAACTTTACTGCACTGCAATCTCTAGATGGCTCACTTTCTTGTTGATGCATTAATACAGCAATTCTCTGCATGTAATCTTCTGTATCACTCTATTCCCTAATATTTTCTTCTTTTACCCTTTTGTATTTATAGTATTTCCCAGAGGTATCAAAACCAGGATTAGAGATCTCTGAATGTTAGAACCCTGTCTCCAAACTCCATCTACAAGCTGATCGGAAAGGCAGGTTTTATTTTATGTGTCACTGATTTCAGTGCCTGGCTCTCCTTCATACTCTGAACTGTCAAAGACTGATACTGATGTTATTCTTCAGAAAGCAACTGCTTTATGTTGGGATACTTGAAGAAAGCAGACAAAAAAAGAAAAAGAAAAAAGTAGAAAACAGCAATACAAATAGAAGGCTGTAAAAATGAAACAAGATTATTCACCTTGTGAACAAAACTGTATTTAGAAGATGCAGGGACACACCTTCAACTATGGGAACTGCCACAGCTCAGGTGAATGGAGCTGTGATTAGACAACCTGACGGCTGCATGGTAATTTTCATATTAACAAATTTTAAGATTCTCCTTCGTTTTGGTACTTAACAAATTTTGAAGACACATTTCGATTTAATTTATGTTGAACAATTTATTTTGTAACTTTGGATTAGAAAATAAACTGTTTCATAGGGTTTCATCAAACCTAAGCTAAAAACATCCCAGAGAATGCATACACACCCATCATCCAAGTAACCATGTACAATGCTACCCAAATAAGCATTCCACAACAGCTTCTATGGGTAAAACAGCATCAGCTGACAGGTGACCGGCTACTTAAGCAAGGGCTCTGGTCATTCCCAGATGTGATGCTCCAAAATAAGTGTGTGTGAATGTATCTACACATATTAAAAAATCTGCCTATAAGCATATTCTGGTGAATAATATCAGTCCATACTGTAAATTAAATGTACATTCACATCCCAAACTCCTCAATATTTGGAGAAAAAAAACCAAACCCTAAACCATTATAACTTTTTATTGTTCTCCTTTTTTACGTGAATTTATAATGCAAATGCATGTTCTGAATCAGAAAAAGGTCACATTCATGCTCACTATTTATAGGGTAATTGAGGCTGGACACGACCTCAGGATGTCCCTAGTCCGACCTCCTGCTCAAAGCAGGGTTCAGATATGTGGTCAGGCCACATTGCTCAGGGCTGGTTTTGGAAAACCTCAAGGAAAAGAGGCTGCACAACCACTTCAGGCACCCTGTTCCAGAGCTTTGCTGTCATATCACAGATACATATAAACTGGGCATTAAAAACAAAGATATATGTTGAAAGAGAAACTGTCTTGCTGTTCTCTGTGCTTATCCAATTAGAAATCAGTGGGATACCTTGCATAATTTCGATGCTATTAACAGATAACAATAAAATCGTTTAAGACAATCTGATCTCCTGTATTTTCATTAAGCAAGCCTTTCTCTAGTTTATTTCCTTTTCTGCAACCAGGATAAAAAGTGTAGACCACTGGAAAAGGAAATTAACTTTCATAACAAACAGCAGTGTTAAAATCAAAACCCCTTTCCTAATGGCTACACAGCATCTTCCTTGCTGCACTTTCTGCCCACTGCTTTGCATGCACTATGGACACAGCAAATAAACCATTCCCTTCCTCTCTGCACCAGTGTTATGTATTTGAAGACTGTTTACATATTTCTTTTCAGCTGACTCTACAGTAAGTAATCTTCACTCATACAATCCTTCCTCAAAGGTTATGTGTTCCTGAGCACCAGTCATTGTCAGTGCTCTCCTTTCAAAATCCTCTAAGTTGAAGCCTTACCAGCTTTGGTACTGGCCAAATAGCACAGGACTATTTACCTACAGTTGCAGACACTACTCGTCTTTAAAACATCTTAGTCTTTCACTTGAACTGCCGGACTTTATTTACCTGTGTTCAGCTTCTGATACAAACAATCCTCAGATTTTAATTTCTGAGTAGAAACTATTTGATTCGGTTTTTCACAGCTCAGATTTATTCTCCCCTACAAGTAATTCCTTGCACTTGTTCCTTTAGCCTTGGATCCTGGGTTTTTTTTTTTTCAGGCTACATCTCTGACTTGCCAAGAACATTCTGGATTTTGAAGCTTTCTTCTAATTATTAACAGTCCCTCCTGACTTCCTATCATCATGAGTAATACTCATACTTTCTATCCCATACTGTAAAATTACAATTCAGAACAGTAGTAGAATGAGGATGGACCCACATGATACAATCTGCCTTCCTGGCAGCAAACCAACTAAAGCTGCTCCCAGCATATGCTTTTTCAGCCATGCTATAGAAGGACAGACCAATGGTTTTGTTGCAGCTATAAGACTACCATATAAAACCATGTTATGATCTAAGTAACACAAAGCAAATAGAATACAAAGGGGATTTCAAAAAAATTCACACTCAGAGTATATTTCCCATGGAGGGAAAACCTGCAGCATAACATGTGCACACACTATCTGTAGCTTCCCTTACTACTACCAGCTTCTGTAAGAGAGAACCAAGTTCAATCAAGAGCAAAAAAAAAAAAAAAAAAAGAAAGGAGGAAATCAGAACAAGACAGGATTGCTCAAGGAGAACCAAGTGTGGCAAGGAAACCTTTAATCAGCATAAACAAATCTCCCTCAATAGTTTAAATTATAAACGCCTCCCATATCTTTAATTTATATATGATCACTCTCTTTCACTTCAGCTGCCTACATCTTCTTGATGTCCCCAGAGCTCGCTCTGCCAAAGCAGAAAGTAGTACAATAAAAGCCAAAGTCAACTAGTTTTATTTGGTGAACTGAGAGATATAAGGCTGAGTTGGTTTCAAGTATTCAAATCCTACGGAATGATATGGTCACCAAAACGAAAATACAGGATTGTTCATGGTGAGGTACTTCTGCAGAGAGTTTGGAACAGCAAATATCCCATGTTCAGGCAGCTGTGCCCCTCTCTAGGTGATATGCAAAACTCAGTGTGCAAACACTATCTTGTTCTTTAACATGCAAAATGAAGCAGAGTATTTTTGTATTGCAAGAAATCAAATTTTAAGTTCCAGGCTTTTTAATCATGTTTGTTACACACAAATTAGCACAACTATTTTATTTTGTGATGCTATGTTAAAAGGCACAGGTGTTGATGTATTTTTAACACTGGAGCTCATTAACTGCAAACTCAGTGTTGTTATTCTTCAATAATTATTTGAACTACGGCTAAATTGAGTAACTGTTCAAGTCCAGGCTGAGACCTACTTTCTGTAATCTTAAAGCACACTTTCCTTACAAACCTTGATGTGTAGCTTTTGATGAGACTGTCACAAAATATTTTTGAGTGATCACTGGTAAATAAATATCTTTCCACTCATATATTTCCTTCTATTGGAAGGACAGCTGAATAAACTGTTAATAGTTACACTGGAAATACCTTGAAATAGGATCTTTTGATTAACTTCTGAAGTTACAAGACAAAAAGAAAAAAAAAATAGCCTAAGTGTGCTGACTCAGCTTACACATGAGAAAAATGTGACTGCTGGTGGTTGGGTCATTTTATCTCTGCCTTAAAATAGGGGAAATCAAGCAAAGAGAGTGGCAGCAACAGTTGGAACCACGTGCCTGTGTCCAAACACAATTTATTCATAAAACTGGAGGAAAGCAAAGCACAGCTGCAGAGAAATTATGGAGGGGAAAAAAAAAAAAAAAAAAGAGCCAGAAGCCCTTCAGAATGGAGGAAAAATAATGTCACCAAGAAAGTAAGATTTGTCTGTGGAGTTAGAAACACTCAAACTTAACAAGTGCCTTTTTTAGAGGCTTAATCTTCTCATTATAGATGTTAGTTGCTATGAATGCTGGCTTCTACTTCTGATACTTCTTCCTTTCTGGTTACTAGAATATTTCCTCCTAAGAAAACCTCCATAATATGAAATCTGCTTAAATTCTGTTAATCCATTACATGCTTTCTTTAAAAGCTGGCTGACACTTCTGAAGATGTATGGTGGGCGAGTGAATATACCCATGTCCAAAGCAGCCTAACTCACAAATACATCATACTTTTTAAAATTCAGAAGCTGACACATCTCTCCATTTTTTTTTTCAGTCTGAATACTGCCAGAATAGCAGTACCTGTCATTGTTCACCTTTATGATGTAGTAATTCAGAAGAAATGCTTTTCTGCACCTTTTTCAGACAGTGAGTTGAATCACAGATAAACTATCTATGATCCAAGAAAAGACTCTTGATTTAGGTTGCCTAATCCAAATCACGCCAAACTAGTGAAAAAGCAGTAACCAGGAAGTAACATGGTCAAGAGGTGATGTTTCAACCATAAGCTATCACCGTGGTTATTTCAATTCCTATTACGCAACCTAAGGACAGGCTCTTCCTTCTACTTGTCCCTTAACACGGACTTGCCTTTGACGATTTCTGAAGACCTACTTGTCTGAAGCCACCCAAGAAAACTAGGCTGCAACATCCAGAGTGACCCAGGCTGGCATTCTGCCAGCCAAGACAGCCTTTCACAGGGCCAGTTGAGTTCCCATTTTAATACACAAGCTTTTGACCTATTTCTGGCCACTGCAGAGTATCTGGCCACTGCAGAGTATCTGCGATTAGGACAAACTGCTTCAAACTCCATTTCTGATACCCACTGTTGAAGAACAAGGAAAAGCTTCTCTTGGAACTTACACCCGGAAACACTTTATAGCTGTTGAGAATAAGAATGTCATTAGAGCAATGCACCAATCCTTTAGGCAAAGGGACTGGTATTCCAGCCTAAGGAAGAGGTGAATGCCCCTGCATTCAGCTTGGCCACGGGCAGTCAGGTCAATTCACTCTGAGTCAGATGTGTGCAGGAGATAAACTCATGTTAACTCCTGTGTAGGTACACAGAACTATATAAATGGAAACGAAACTTTTTAAATTAGTGGTCAGCTATGCTGGAGAAAATGTTAAACTTTGCTATTTCAGTAAGTCCACATTCTTAGGAAAAAAGTGTATAAAACATTTAGTAGTTACAATCAACACAATAAGTTTCTATAAAAGTGCCTTTGTAATGTATAAAAGCAATAATTAAGTACTGTAAATACCTACACATGTTATCATACATTTCATACTGTATAAATATTTACTAGTTACCATAGAAACAAGATAGCACTAAACACTACTGGAGTCCAGTGGTTATGGTTCTGTTAGACTTCATATTAAATCTTTTCTCAAAAAAAACCCAAAACGCCTCTAAATGAAGTACCAATGACACTGACTAACATGCATAAAAACTTCCTTGTTCTTAAGCATTTCAGAAATAATTTACATAGAAAAAAAAATAATTTTATTTCTCAATAGAAAGAAGACCTTCAGAACAAAGCCCTACTTGGTTGGCCATATATTAAATTGTTAAACCGAACAAATAAATAACATGGACAGAATAATTTACCTTTTCACCTTCTTCACCTTTACTACCTGGAAAACCACGTTCACCCTGGAACACAAAATAATAAAATAAAAATCTCAAACATAAACATTCTTAAAATAATTGCATTCTTTAAAATAGCTTTATTGCCCTGAATTTTTATTGGGATTGTCTCTCATTCAAAAGGGTGTGAAATCTCTAAAAAAAAAATGACATGACTTTCCACAGTTTTGTTGATTAATGGCAGTCAATAATTTTTGCATTCAGCCTATGGGATCTTTCTTGGCTTTAAAAATTCTGAACTACTCATTGATGCTAAACTTGCTCAGCGGAGTCCTGCTATTCTTCTGGAAAATCAGTTTTAATACATTTATTCCTATTAATACCTTCATTTTAATTTTTGAACATGAGTAGTCATCTGTGAAGGTTTCCAAAACACAGAACAACTGAGAAAAAGATAGACACACAATTTACTGAAAGAAAACTGATTCCTTTCACTTTGAAAACCTCATCCAACTACCCAAGTACTAAAAAAAAAACCAACAAACCACCACAGAAGGGGTGAGTTTTGAAATATTAATTCAGCTCAACTCATTTCAGCAGACTGAATTCTTCATTTATCAATAAAAAGACCTGTTATAAATGCTCTTCCAGCACCAATTTGGTAACTTTTATCTCAGAAAAAGATCTTAGTGTACGATCTTACTATGTTAATGTATCTGTCAAATAGTCTGCAACCTGGCTATATTGTAAAAAGAATAAAATCTGCTTTAGATCTTCATTAATGTATGCTTGTATGTTTTGAGAGACATACAGCAGACACAGAGCCAAAAGTATATACATGTAGCACAAAACCTACCTAATAAAAAATTCTCCTTCTCCCTCAAATCCTTCCCACCCCAGGAGATGGTTTGCATGTCTTTGCCAGTCTCTAGAATTCAGTCTCACTGCCTCAGTACAACAGACATGATTTTTACAGGTCTGAAAATGAAGAGACTGGAAAATTTCCAGAGTAAAGCATACGACGTTTTCTAAATGACTTTCAAAAAATCTGAATAAAAAATGTCTAAACATTCTTTCATCCTTCAGAAAGTGTCACTTCCTTATATATAAGTCTAAGTGAGGTTAACTAGAACAGCAGTCTACAACTTGCAAAATTTCAAGCAGCATTTTGGCAAATCTTTCAGCTGATACAGCATCATGTACTACCCATCTGGGAATTAAGTTCAAAGCTTTGGAGATGTGCAGATGTATAGATTATCAAATAGTTCTCAACTTTTCATCAACCACCTACAGTGGCTGCTTTTTGTTTGTTTCTTTTGGCTGGGGTGGCTCATGCAATCAACAGCTTAAGGGTCAATTTTAGAGCATGCCCAAGATCAAGCATGCAAAACTGGGATCTAGTGAAATAACCTGCCACCAGTCCTCACGTAAAAATGAGTGGTTAATTTTGGAAATAATTTCTGAATGTATGCAACTTCTGTTCTGCTCATCTAGTTTCCCTTTCTTACAAATGGTTGGACCAGATGATTTTTCAAAGTCCATTCCAAACTGGGTTGTTCTATGATTCCATTATTTCCATTCTTCTCCAACTGTTGGACATACAACACAGCTAGCACTTACTCACTTTTGACAAATCCCTAGAAGTCTTTTCTTAATTTAGCTTTCCCGTTTGTGAGACTGCATATCCTGTCTTTATTCAATTCCCAATTCATTATATAAAAATTAGGCAAAGTCAAAATCTCCCTGGTTGTAGCAAGTGTCCACTGCTTCTTGTCCTTTCACTGTATACCTCTGACAAGAGTCTGGCTCTAGCTTCTTTGCATCCTCCCAGTCCTTACAGACAGTAGTGAGTCTACACACCACACTCCAGCCTCCCCCTTTCCAAATCATCTCGTCTTAAGGCTGAACAAGCCCAGCTCCCTCAGCATCCCCTCATACATCATGGGTTCCAAGCCCCTGGCCATCTTGGTGGGCCTTCACTGGGCTCACCCCAATGACTTGCTTTTTATCTTCTGCGGAGCTCCAAACTGGACACAGAACTCCAGATACCCTCAACTCCTTTCTGTAGAGCTGCTTCCTAGCAATTTGGCACCTAGCCTGTACTGCTGCATGAGGCTATTCCTTCTGAGAGGCAGTACCTCATGTTTGCCATTGCTTAACTTCATGAGTTCTGTATTAGCTTACTTCTCCAGCATGTTGAGGTCCCACTGAATATCATTCTTCTCTTACCTTCCAGTGCACTGACTCCTTCCCCACATTTGATAACATCCATGAACTTGTTGAGGATCCCATCATCCAGGTTATTAACAAAGACAGTAAATAATACTGGCCCTAGCATCAACCCATGGAGGATGACCCAAGTTACTAGCATAGCAGTTATTCCACCTTTGAGTCCAACAATCCAGTCTTCCACCCTCATTGTCCATTTATCCAGTCCACACCTCATAGATTCGACTACAACGATATGACTGGAGACTGTGCCAAAACCTTGTCTGAAGTCAAGGTATACAACATCCATTGCTCTCCCCTAACGCACACAGTCATCAAGAGTACGCAATCAGGTTGGTCAGGCACAGTTTGCCCTCAGTGAATCCATACTGGCTGTTCTCAGTTGCCTTCTAGTCCTTCATGGGTTTAGAAATGCCTTCCAGGATTTATTATTTCATTTTTCCAGGGACAGAGGTGAGGCTGATTGGCCTGCAGTTCCCGGGATCCTTCCAGAAAATGAACGTGATGTTTGCCTGTTTCCATTTATCAGAGACCTCCCGTAATCATTATGGTCTTTTGATACGGACAGAGGACAGCCTTGCAGTGACATCAGACAGCTTCCCTCAGCACCCCTGGATACATACTGCCTGGTACCTTGCGAATGTCCAAGTAACTTAAGTGCTCCTTAACACTCTCATCCTCTTCAGTGGGTAATGGCTCATTCTCACACACTCTGCTAAGAGGCTTGAAGCAACCTGGGAGGCCTGAGGGCAAAATTTAGTGGTGAAAACTAAGGCAAAAAAATGCATTGGGCACACTCAGACTTTTCAATGTCCCCATCTCCATTAAGCAGTGAGCCCACATTTTCTTCAGTCTTGTTTTCACTGAAGATGCATTTAACAGAAGCCCTTCAAGCTGCCCTTCAAATTCCTCATTAGTTTGAATTCCAGAGGAGTTTTGGTTTCCTAACTCCATTACCACATGCTCTGGCAATGTTTCTATATTCCTACTGGGTAACTCACCCCTGCTTCCACTGTTCACTTTCTTTTTGTGTCCAACCTCAGTCAGGAGCTCCTTGTTCATGCATGCTGGCCTTCTGCCATACTTGCTCAACACCTTGCCCATCAGCATGGACTGTTCTTGGGATTTTAAGAAGCTGTCCTTGCAGATCAACCAGCTGGGCTCCTTAGACCTGCAGGACAGTCTCAATTGCTCTTTGACCTCCTCTTTGCTAGACTCAAACTTAGCTCCTTGAAACTCTCCTCAAAGGTCTTGTTTTCTAGGCCCCTGAACATACACTAGCACCCTGCTGGGCCCTCTCTGTTTTCTCCGTATCTCTTGAAGAAGTGAGGGTAGAAGACCCCCCAAAACATAACACAGCATACCAGATGGAGCACCACCAAGCAAAGGGGGGGAAAATATATTCCCCTGATCTGCCATCTGCAGTTTTACTAACTTAGTCTAGTACGTGGTTCAACTTTATTCCCAACAGGAGAACACTGTTATCTCATAATTCAGCCTCATGTCTACCTCCAGGCCCTCTTCAGCAATGCTGCTGCTCAATCAGTTCTCTGCCTGTACCAGTGTATGGGGTGATGAACCAATCCCTTCTTTTTCACAGTCTAAAGCGTCCAGACTTTTTGCACATATTGGAATTAAAAAAAAATAATCTTTCCAAATAGAGAAAAAAAGAATCACAGTCCGCAGAAAGCATAGAGAAAGAAGTTTAGGTAATTTAACATTTTAAAAAAATAACAATATTAGCCACTGGGAAGCTACTTCAAAGAATTTGAATGTTGCAGAAAAAAAAATGCTTTCACATATTGCAAAATAACACATTTATGAGTAACTTGAATTCTCACATTAAGTTAGGCAAAACATTTCACACAAACTCTTTCATGGGCAATCACTGATGACTCTTCTTGATATTCACTGCAGGATTGCTGATCCAGCTTTCAGTGTTTTAAATATGCCTGCAGTACACGTCAATGAGATCTTGGCTTTGAACGTTTAAATTGATAGACTGTGGTAAGCACATTGTGGAACTCAATGCTGGCTACCTCATCTGCAGAAAATAAGTTCCTTCCTTTCCTTCGTGCTATATTACAGGAAGTACGCTATATTACAGGAAGTATCTGCCCTAAAGATACGTAAATCAGCTCTTCGCGTCAAGGTCATGCTGCAGAATGCTTTCTTTAAATTTTAATATGAACAAAATAATGGGCTTTTTGTGTAGTCCTTTAATTTGTGGAAGCAGCAGAGCTATTTTCCCTATTTTTGGAATTATCTGGACAGACGCATGTGGCATTAAGATTTCATTTCGAATAAAAACACAGCTTTCACTCAACAGAAAGCAAAATCTGACCATGAAAAGAGTCAAGCAACTTTGACAAATATTACCAGCAAGGTCTCTTTTTCCAAGTTCTTGCCTTCCTACAATATTCTACCTCTGAAGAGGAGCAAAAGATTAAAACGGAAGAGCAGAAGAAGCAGTGTTGTCCCTCATCTCATTTTGCTGAGACCACAAGACTCCCAAATTTCTAATTTTTGAGTCTTCTATCTTGTGGCTGGAAAGACCTACACAGTTCTGGGATGTAGGGGACTGCTCTTAATGCAAAATACTACAGATCGGCAGGGTTGTGCTACTACACCACACACCTTTTCCCTTTTGAAAGGGAAACCGAGAGTAAAGTTCCTCTGTCACGTTGTACCCCTCAGAAACTGGATATGTAATTCAAATACAATTTATGTAGACACTGGACAGCTGGCAAAAAAAGGATGTTGAGAGTGAAAATGCATAAAATGAGACTGGTGGCTTGTGCTGGGTCTTTTTAACTGTTTGTTAGTTTTGGGGGTTTTTACCTTGGAACCAGTAAGACCAGGTATGCCAGGAGCACCTACTAAGCCAGCTTCCCCCTGAAACAAAATGTACATAACCATCATTTTACAGATCTAACTCATGACTCAGCTAAATTAAGAGAAAAAGATATCCAGACATGTATTGCTTCTCATTCCGTTTCCACAGAACACCTGAATTGATTTCTAGGGTTGTTTGTATCTGCTGATTTGTATTTGGCTAAAATAGATTTAACTTTCAAAATATTAGTCAATTAACAACTACAGCTTATCTAATTACACAGCAGACATAGCTGCAGATTTCTTCAGACAACTGACAACGAAAAAGATTAGAGAGTTTGGATCTCATGAAAATCTTTTTTTCAGAAAAAAATACTTCAGAAGATACTTGCATACTACCCATGTACCTAAAACCCCAACAAGGGTGCCACAGCTTCCACTTTCTAACTCTTAGATGCTTGATCCCACAGAGATCTACACTTAAATCATTAGGTCCCGCAGGGAGCTGTATATATGAAGCTGACTGCTGGTTTCTAGGCTTGGCTCAGTGAAAGGGGAGTTTCAGATCTTTCCCCATCTCTAGGGAAGTGCTCAACCTATTCAGCAAGAGGAAATACAAACCTTGATCCTGGGCTACCAGGCAGACAAAAACCTGTTTCTCCTAAGTGAATGTTCTGTATATGTTGTTAAATTACTGAGTGTCCTGTGCCCCCCAAATGACTTTCTCCTTGCACTGCCCATGAAAATTAAGAATCTGATTTGGGTTTGTAAACTCCATTCAAGAAACCAGATGCTTTAAAGTTATGCTCAGCAACAAGCACCTTGTTAATCAAAAATGTTTTTAAAAGGTAACTATCCAAGCTTGAGCAACACGGAAAAGTTCGTCTTCAGTATCTGAATAAGGACCAGTTGAGCAAAAAAAAAATCTACAGGTCTGAGTTGAAAGCTACAGATAATTCAATTCTGTACTTAATATAAGGCTTTCCTAGGAAAAGGTACAGTTAAAAACCTAGTAATATCTCACTTAAAATTAAAATATAAAATACTGGCAGTGGTTTCCTTTTCCATTCCTTCTTAGCAAAGCTTGTTAAACAATTACAGTTCCAGTGAGAACAAGGCTCTGTCAATTCAAAGCTAAGAACCACTGTCCACTTACAGTTCCATGAAACAAATCTAAAGTTACTGAGCTAAGTTCTGTTAGAAGAATTCATCCATGCTCATATGATTTCAAGTGGGATCTTGAAAGACCTACTCAAGGAATCTGAAATCAAATGCTCTCTCCATTCCATTCACGGGTCTTAATTCCTTCACAGAACTTTGCCCTAGTAACTCACACACCATCCAATTCAGTTTTCTAGCCAAGCTAATATTCAGCAACAAAAGAAAGTTTTGAAAGTTCACTCTTTTGATTCCAAGCCAAGCAGAAGACAGATGCCTCACAGACACAAAAAAAGAATAAAGGAAAAACTCCCATCTCTCTTAACAACAGAAAGAGCCCGTAAAAGAACAATTACTCATCAAAATGATACAAATAATTAAGCAAATAAATACAAAGCAGTCATGATATACAACAATTAAAATACAGCTTAAAATAGCTTGTTAAAATGGCATTTTTCGAACTCCACTCATGGCACAGTTTCCAACATCTTCCTTCCAGCTCCCCTCTGTAAAAATAGATCCTAGTGTGCTGGGGAAAAATTCTAATTAATCATTACAAGTAATCCCTTCACTTTCTCCAGATTTACAGCATAAAGTCAGAAAAATTCTTCATACTCTAATAGTTACCAGATAATAATACTTCATCTTCCCTGCTATATTGGATCGCTGTAAACTAGAAAAAACCCAAAACAAACCAAAACCACCCATTCACTGTTTTTTTTTTTTTTTTGTGGAGACAAACCATAGATGTTTTGCCTTGCACTGATTAATCAGTGTTCTACAAATGATTATCCCTTCAACACAACAATGCAAAAATAATCTCCTACATCAACATCGATTCTTATTAAATCTTAAATGATTGAATGTTGTGGTTGCTTTAACTATTTCAGAAATGTGCAGTGGATTTATAATCATGGTTCTTAATGTATTTATCATCTATTGATGCTGCAGTTTGTAATTGCACTGGAACACCCTATAAAAGTCAGGGATTCAGCTTATATCTAAAGGTTTTCAAGACGGAGTCAGATGCTTTGTATTTGTGTACTTCGCAACTTTCTTAGAATGCATTTGCTTTAATTTTTATATTTTGACTTTCAACTTTATGGGGAAAAAAGAGCTAAATAAGAGATTTTCACAATAAAAAATATTAAAAAATAAAAGAAGAGGCTATCTTGCATGTGAACTTTATTAAGTGCATTGGTTACTTGTACTACCAAACAATGTGGTGCCAAAAATTAATTAGGCACCACATTATCTAATAATAAAAAAAAAGTTGAGAGAAACTTGTATCAATCACTTGGAATGTATTTTGCCATTTGCAACATTTTAGGTATTAACATGATTTACAATGGCAAACACACTGGAACTTTGTGAGATTCTCTTCAAGGCTGGGAAAGAGAAATAATTACTGTGAAATACTTTAAAGAAAACCCAAACACCCAAAACCACCAAGAAGCAGTCAGATGCTTCTCCATTGTCTGTATCAAACCCAAACACTTTTCCTTTTATTTTTAAATTTACTGGGGCACTTCCAGGAGCTTGATTTGCAGAATAGGCTTGGTACTCCAAGGTTACCAGCAAGGAAACTCATCTCAATACAAGTAAAATCAGTGCAGTCAAACACCACTTACTGTTTTGATAATTTATGGATATGTGCCTTCTATTACCCTGAGTATGCCAGACCCTTGGAATAATCTAATAGCCCAGTGTTTTAAAATGAGGACAACTATTTTTAGCATTGCAGAAATGGAGTGGAATGTTCAACAACGTACTGTCAGAAGGCTTGGGCAGCATCCTGCCCCGCGGAACACGTACCAAGCCAGTCCAGAGCCACCAATGGGGGCAGAGCTTCGCCTTCAACAAATAAAAATCCCACAGCAATTATACTCCAATATATGACATCTTCCTTAGCCTACTGGAATATTTCCTTCTTTCTTTAAACAGGCTCCTGTAAATAGTTCGGATCACCTGGTAGAATATTAATTACATAAAAATATATTCAGTTGGTATTTACTAAGACTTGCCCCGTGAATCTCCTGGATTAGTTGTGTCAGAAATTTCTGCTAACTATTATGACATTTTGGTTTCACTGCTTCTACTAATCCTTTTGTTCCCCCTTGGTTACTGCTGAACTACCAGTACTCAGCACTTGCTCAGGACTATCCTTGATGCACTTGACCCTCGCGAGCAAGCATAAGATCCTCTCTTAAAACAACCTGATGAAGAAGGGCTTGTGACAGGTACATAGTTTATTTCCTTTGCTCTGTACTGCTTCCACTGCAGCCTCAGCAGAGCAGGTAGGCCACGGTTTGGCCAAGGGGGTGAGGGCTGGTCAGAAGATTCTTGTGTCCTAGTGATCAGGGCTCCCGTGGCTTTTTTATGGAGCTGTTCAAGAGAAAGGCTAATGAAAACAGCCCTACTGTTTTCAGTTGCACCTCATAACATAATCTGAGTTCAGGAGCCATCAATATTTCCTCATTCCCAACCTTTCTTGATACCCATCTTTGGGACAAGTCTGACTTGCCTATCCATTCAAGCAACTAGACATTAATACACTCCAAATTAAACAACATTTGAAAACTTATGTTTCGGTGTTTTGCATGCAAACTAATTAATCAGGAGCCAGAGGGAGTTCAGAGCTTCAGAGAATGTGGCCACAGGGCTCCTCACTCCACACTGCATTCTTTTTCATTGGCATTTTTCCTTTTTTGCTATTGGCATGTCTTAAAAAGCATGCAACTTGCACGATTTTTATATCCAAATGCACAAAGCAGACATATTTCACAACTAAAGTGCGTAAGTTAAGAGTTTGTTTCTATATTTTGCTCCCACAAATGATTTTCATACAACATGAAAAATCAGAAACTTGTTCTGAAAAACCTGAGATGAAAGGATCACCTCGTTTATTTTCTTGTGTAACTACAGGCTGGCATATTGCTCTTTTTGTTTTTTCTTTCAAAAACTGATAACAAACTGCCTGAAACCTTTATGATAGATGTGTCAAGGACTGGTTTTTATACCATAAAAAAAAAAGTATCAGCAGAAGCAGAGCCTCTGCTGTCAGCAGGTGTTCTTTGTCTTTGGCAGATACGAGAGGTATTCACCACTGCCACACGCCCCTGAAGAAGTGACAACTGCCGCCTTCTTGACCTTCTTCATCAAGAAGTGACAGCTCAGTCCAAAAGGGATGTTTCCAGTCACCGTTCTTACATGCCACTGATTGCAAACAGAACAGAACGGGACTGCAAGGAACTAAACAGGAAACACAGGAGAAAAATGAAGGCAGAATGTGTTGTCAGCACACAACCAGGGCTTTAGGTAGTCTGGGTTTAGTTCCTCAGTTGGGAGAGGAAACTCATTAGCCTCTGTAGAGCCCTCAGAGGCTGCAATGATGGAGCTTTACAAGCAAGGGGAAAGTTCTAGGCAATGCAGATGAGCAGTAGAACAGGACACCTCCTCATTTTATCTCACTATGTCCTAAAGCCTGAAGGGCCTTTACAATTTCTTTCTTCTACCTTTCAGACTGAGTCTAATGACTCAACTAACAATGGCCCACCACCCAGTTATGTTCCTTAGGGAAGAAGGGAAAGAAGCACACTATTCTTTACTACACAGAAGTGGATAATGTTAATTTTTTTGACTGTTATTCTAAAACTCAATGCAGCCATGAATTGAACATGGGCTTGAAAACATTCCAGTTCAGTTGACCCACAACACCATACATAGAGCATAAAGAAAATGCAAACAAAACTCATGAGAACACTTCCTGTAGAGTGCTGAGAACAGGCAAATAGGCTTCTGTCTCTAAAAGGTTCTCAAAGATTCATAATGACTTACGGATGTTCAGTTTAGAAAATTAAGTCTAACCCATTGGATGTTTCTATCATTTCAAGCAACACTGTAGAAAAAAATTTGAAGTGATCTTATACAAAAATCTATCAGTTGTCCATGAGTAACTATGCTTTTTTGCCCTTACAGTAGATCTGTCAAAAGAAAATTGCCTCACTTACACACCATCTATTGATTTGTTGTTATCCCAGCCATAACATGGCGTTAAAGCAAATCTATATCCTATTAAAGTTTCAACAGAACTGGAAATTCATCTGATTGGCCTTGCTAAAATAATATCTGAAATACAATAATGTTAAATGTAAGTTAAATATTAATGAATTGCTGAGGTCTTTTCAAAATAATTAAAAATATTATAACTCTCATATTCACCATAATTATAAGAGCCCCAAGTTTTATCTTAGGAAGGCAAGCAGCATTGGATAACCTCTCAGATGTTCCATAACCTGAATATTCAGGACACAGATTCTCAATCGGTACAAATGTCAGCTTTCACTAACAAAGATCTGTCCCACAGACCACTAAACACTGTGAAGTCTAATGTCTAACCACACAGATATGAAATGCAAACAAAAGCAGTAGCAAAACTAAGGATTTAAGGGGAATCAAAAATAAATAGACCACACATAGACTGGAATATCTAATCTAGGAACTAACTCAGATGAGTACTTTTTCTGAAATACCACACTGTTGCTGTGCTTGTGTAGCTGCAAAGCTCCTATCAACTCCTGATAAATAAAGCACTTCAAAATACAGTTTCCATGTCTCCACTTACACTCAGAAGTTTAAGACCCTCCCAAGAAATGTATCTCCTCACTTCAAAAACAATGCCTTTTGACATTGGATGTATTCTGGAGACAGGCTGGTATTTGTATGAAGAAGATATACTGACCACATATCTAGGACCCCAATAGGCAGCTCCCCACCCGTGAACCTGGGATCAACAGATCGACTGTCAGCACAGGAGCACTAGGAACAGCTCCCTGAAGGAAAGTTTCCAGGTGTACTTGATTACTATTAATTCTGAGCAGCTTTGTGGGCAACAGCAACATCTCAGCCTAGTAGGGTTGCAACTTGTTCTTTCAGGCCCTTTTCTTAATCTCTTTGAGGCTCATTAGCCTGCTCCATATCCCAAATCTGGGATGCCTAACAGAAAGAAGCTAGTCCACTATCTGAGGGACACAGGCTCTCCGCATGAGTTTTTAACCATCCTCCCACTAAACCCCCATGTTTATTTAGAGAATCCACACTACTCTGCCAGGCATTTCTCCCGCTGCATTCCCTTCGCATTCCTCCGCGGTTCAGTAGTACTGCCCCCGGGGTTCGCCATTCCGGCCAGTCCACTGTATTCTACAGGGTGGTATTTCTTCTGCCTCTTTCACAACGCTGGCACTGTAACCCTGCCACTGCAAAGAGCCACTCCGTTTTGTTAACAGTTCCTGAAGTCTCACCTTTCTTCCACCTCATGGATTTGATACCAGAAAAGAAAAATGCTCAGAGGAGAGGGGGGAGGAGGGGAAGGACACAAGCTGGCCATAGTCACTGTTACACTGCACATCCTACGGGTTGAGGCTCTCAGAGTTCACATTACTCAGAGAAAGGTGATTTGTAAGAGCATTCCGATACTCTAATATTTGCACTGCTGGTTTTGCCAGCAGAGTTGCCATAATGGCACTGACCAACAAATGCCACAAAGATCATAATTTCTTCCACTCACGGTTATTAAAAAAAACAACTGCCAAAGTGTCATTAAACAGGCCACCACTTAAACAATCACTTCCAATTATGCATTACGTAGCTTGTAGCTAAATCAATAGTATTGTACACTATTTATTCTTCTCTGCTTAGTCTCCTACCTTCGCTCTTCCCTCACAGCCTTGGGTGCATCTCTATCCATACTGTATGCTCCTCTGGGCAGGGAATCTGTTTTACTCCAGGCTTCTACTGCATTGTACAAGAAAGTCCCAAGACCTCCTCACGTGATGGGAAGACACATGAACACAGTGTAACAGCTATACCCCAGAGGTCTGGCATTCTACTTCCATGCAGACTCCTTAAGGGAATTTTCATTCTAAGAAGTGGACAGCTAAATAAACATTTATTGAGATCTTATTGTTAATAGCTATAAATAAATTGTTGTGCATGTTCCACATGTAAAGGTAACAGGTTACAACTATTAAATAAAGTTAACTGTGGATTAATTTCTCCTGTTTGTCTTTTTTATTACAAACTAAAATTACTATCTTCGTTTGTAAGGGCAAACCAGAAGAACTGCCATTCACAACAGAAAGGGAGCAGAGCGAAAGGGGCGTTAATTCTGAAGAAAAAGCATCTGCTGAGTAACTTCTCATTATCTGTAATAAAAAAAAATCAAAACAAAACAAAACACAAAACTGGCTTGTGTGAGGTACTTGTTTAATACAAATCAAACACCTGTCAACCAGCTGGGCTGCATGTGTCACTGCCGAGCCATCTGCAGAAACACACCCCACGCCAGTTGCTTTACTTAGCACGGCCTGGGAACAAGAATCCATTAGACAGAAAGTCAACAGTGGAATTAGCAGCACTTTTTCTTTTAGTGCCCTTCCACTTACTTGTTTGACTTCTTATGTTTCTATTTTTGGGAGCCTCATGCCAGAGCAACAGTGCTGACTGCTGATTAGACAAGACTTGGCCCAGCCTCAGCGTGTCACGTTGATTTAATCGATTCAGACTTGAAACATGCAGTATGAATCTTAGGTGTTGATAAATACTGGCTAGCAGTGGGAATTAAAAAAATACATTGTGTTTTGCAATACCTATGTATGATTTTACTACATGAATAAAGAGCAGTTGGTCCGACGACTAGGTATCTGTGAACAAAAAAAAGCAATTTACATGGAATTTGGAATATAAACACTACATTATACTATTTAAGGGTTTTTTTTGGGAAGAAGTATACACATTGACATTAAATTAGATAAATCCAGCTCAGATGTGCATTTTAATTATATAACTAATAACCAAAAAAAGGGCAAACAAGAGTTAATAGGTCACAAGTCACAGCAATCAACAGTATTATCTATAACCTTTGTGCAGTTTGTACTACATATAAATTTTCTACTGTATGAAGCTAACAATTAAAAAAAAAATAAATCTCATGCACTACTTAGAACAGAACTTGTTAGCCAGGGAGAAAATATATACTTATATATAAATTAAATGAAGTATAGTAACATAAATCATGCATAATTATCCTAATATAGATCAACAATTCATCAGATCCAAAGTCTAGTGTTTGGTGAAGTCCAATATCTAATTCCTCAAAATAAGACAAACAAAACTAAGCAAAACGTGTCAGATGAGCTGGACAATGCTGCAGTTCAGTGAGAAAGTTCCTTCCTTCCCAATTAGTCCACCTCCTGCAACACCCTGCTGCCAACTTTTACAAAGCTGTATCTTGCAATAACGGGTATTTTTCTTAAAGCCATGTTTTCTGATGAGATGTGAAGAGCTCAGAATACCAGTTTCAAAACCTACAGTCTCTAGCCCTCACAACTGAAGCACAAAAAAAAAAAAAAAAATCTATGTGCCACGGAAACCTCACTGAAAGAATTCAACAAATATAATTTACGAACAATTGAAGAACAATCCTCAAGCCTCCCCCTGCGCTTTCAAAGTCCACGAAGTCCTGACTGAGGCTTTTCAAACACAGCTAAGAATCCCAGAGCCAGGCAGGCTCACAGCTGGAGCATTCATGAATCTCTGATTAAGGAACAAAGAGCTGCATTTAACGACTGCATTATTTAACAACCACATTATTTTTTACTTCCACGTTACATAACACGCTAACAAAAGCCTGTCCTGCATGGCAGTGTGCCACCCTCAGTTTTGCTCCCAGCAGCCCAGACCCCTATCAAATGGTCGGTGACCTCTGGTTTCTTTGGCCACACCTCACATCACAATAGCGGCCGCGGCACGCCAGGCCCCAGCGACTGGCCACCTTCTGCTGGTTATGACAGTTTCACTGCAAATACCAAATTCCACCACCCCCTCTTATCTCACCAGCGTCACTCGCCTAGAGGAGCCTGGGGCTTTGATGCCGAGCAATACAAGCATTAGCATCTGGCTCCCAAAACACATTTGCACTTTTGTTCAGCTGAGCCGTACTAATCTGATTTTGAGGGAAACCACAAGAGGCCAGAAGACAATGCCATGGCTTTCCTCAAAGGGTTTAGCTTAAAAACTGAAGCAGAACTCTTTTTTCCTCAAAATGCAATGATTTCTTAATTAAAAATAACTCTCTGTTCACCAACAGCACACAACCTACAGCAGTCACTAGCACCGTTCCCTCCAGAAGGGAAACAACACCCAAGCAGGGTCACTGCACACAAGGTAATTTGATTCCACGGAGCTTTCTATCGAGTTTTTCGCTGCCGTTTAGCTTTAGGAATTGAAAAACCAGGGAGCTCAACAGTTCCTGGAGTTGCGAACTGCAAAAATCACCTAATAAGGCAAAAATAAGTCAGCACAGCAGACAGCTCTCTGGAATCAAATTTATGATCAAAGACTATTCAAAACACTTCCTTGCAATGCTAAGGAGAGAGCGAGAGCAAGCAAGCAAGAACTACGCACACTGAAGCCATGAAACGAGTTTTGGGAAAGTGTATTTGCCCAGTAATATTTTCAAAAAGCCTATTTACACACCAGAAAGCTATTGACAGATACTGTTTTCATCTTGATCCATCTCTTAAAATCACATGTGTGTTAATTATACACAAAGATATTACTGAAAACACAAAAAGAACACAAAACTTGTATCAAATCTGTTGTTGTAAGAGATGGAGTCCAACTGCCTGATTTCCAATGGCCAGCAATTCTCAAACTTAAGGCTTTAAACTCAGTGGTAATGAAAGCCTCCAACTGGAAACCCACTGACTTTCTTTTTTGAGGCTAATCTATTTCCTTGTTTAGCCATAAAAACCTAGTTTCTAAAAATTGCAACCTATTTCCTATTAAAATGTTGTTTCAGCTTTATATTCCTACATACAGTTCTCCTACTTTGAAAAGTTTTCTGATGTCAAATACTTTTTCCTATGTTAGCGATTATACTCTCTTTATCTCTGCTGGAGACTCCAGAGTAAAGCAGCACAAGGATTTTTCAAAAGCTGCATAACTTGCACAATTTATATCCATATCTGCTCTCAAAATATTGAAATATAACTGATTAGCAATGACAGGAACTCAGAAATTGGATGGCACTTAACAAAAGCCAGAGAAACTGAGTACGATGGCTTTAAGCACCACCTATCCGGTGCTCCACATGCATGTTTGGAAGCTTTCTCAGAGATGCTGATGAGCTGCTTTGGAATTATGCTGACCCCTGGCAAGGATCGGTACAGCACATGAAATGTGGAAGGCACTGTGTCCAGAGATCTCTTGAGACAGCTGCAAGGAAAAAACTGCATTACTGTATGCTCAACACCAGTGTCTCCTCAGATTTGTATATTTGCATGAGCGATTGAAGCTCCAGGAGCATATGCTGAACTGACATAATAGGCCATATATCCATGCATCTTCTGCAAAGTCAAATATGCCTTGGAAAATTCTAGACAGAGTTTCCATGGTCTAGCTGAAAAAAATGGGGAAAGCAGGATCTTCACAATGACATGGTTTGATTTGGATATACATGTAACAAGTTTCTGGTTGTGGATTTTATGACAAAGCTGGCCCTGAAGACCTGACCTTGGAGTAACTCAGTAAGGAGATGAGTATTGAAATTACTTTCAGAGGAGCTTTTAAGTCATATGCTACACAAGCATGTAATTTACAATTTTTTCCAAAATTTTAAATTATCATGTGTATATTTAAATCATGGTGGAAAGCAAACCACTGGACATTTCTAAGCCATATTTTATATTGAGCTTCTGAATTCAATTTCTTTTTCTTAAAAAAAAATAAAATGTTATAATGCAGCAGTTTTCAAACTCATTTTCTCAGGTACCACTAAGGGAAAGGGGAGCTCTTCCCACCAAGCAACGCAAAGTAGGCTGTTCAGGAGGTGTTAACACGCCATTCTGATGCAGCACACGTACCACAAATGGTATCTATATCACGGTTTTGTGAACCCTTTTACTGATCATTTCCTTACCAAATATAAAGAGAACCCTACTACAAAAGGGCAATCAAATTTAACAATAATCATCAGTGTCAGGTTTCAGAGTCAGTTAAAACTGAAGACAGCACACTGATAATGGACTTGAGAAAACAGAAGTTACAGATCACCATCTCATACAGTTAAATGAGAAAAACACCAAACAGTATTATGTATCCTAGACCTGTTATTTGAGTTCATGTACACTTTGTTGGGCCATTGGCACAAATACATGCAAGTGAACAAAAGAAGGAACGATCCTGTTAGAAATACCTGCTGCACAGTTTAATGTAAACTCGATCTCATTTTCATGATTCTTGAAGTGCAAATAGCACTTGTACAGTTGGTAGAGGTCTTTAAATGTACACTCACTTTTTTTCTCTAGTCTGACTTTGAACATAAATCAAAATTGCGTAGTGATAAACATTGTTTTTATTCCCATAAGCATTTCTTTCTCCTTTCAGTCTGTCTAAACTGTTTATTTTATCAATACACTGCAGAAGCACCCATACAGTGCAGTAGCAAATGCACAGCCTTGTCGTGGTTTTAACCTGGACCGATGATCGAACGTCAAACTAGTTCAACCTGGCTTCAGCCTTGACGTCATCCTATTGAATATTTCACTGCTTCTTCAGACTTACTGCGCAAAACCAGCTCTTTTAAAAAGCTTACTCAATATATTTAATATTTTAGGATGTCTGCTCATAATCTAGACTGCAAAAATAGTTCAAAAAAACTACAACAGTAAAGCTAAGCCATCTGAAAGTCAACTAGTACAAGTGAATGGTGTCACACACATTTCACAAAACGCATTTTAAGAAACACATATGCATCATCTCCATCATTATGAATTTTATACCATGCACCATAAGAAAGCAATTACTATAGAGGTTTGGCTGAATGGGAACAGACAAAATCAACTTCATTTGTTAAGTCATCTGAACTTTCTGAATTACCTTTCTCGCTACGTCAGTTTTATTTTTTCAGAATGTAGTGACCAAGAAAGAAGAAAAAGTTTTTTCATAATAATAATAATAATAATAAAGGCAAATATGGAACATCCAAGAACAGAGCCTTTCAGTCCTTGAGTCCTTTCAGCCTTGCTGCTATCAGCATATTCTCAGAAGCTTGAGAGCTTTTTAGCTAGCAGGACCCACAAAACACATAAGCCGTAACTCCAAGAGGCTTAATACTTCATATTAAAGTATATGACATGGTGGCAACCTGTCTCTCAGAACCAGGAACTATCCCACTAAACTTTTCAAGCACACAGAGGTTGTCCACCCCCTAAAATGTGATATGCCAAAACAGCTGAGAGGTTCATCTTGACGCCAAAGGCATCAGAGACCGGGGAAAAAAACCCCAAACAGGACTACGTGCCCTAGCATCCAGGACATAAATAAACTTTTAACTTGGAGCTTCACTGTCATGACAGCATAGACCTAGAAGAAAAAGAAAAGGAAAGGACTCGAGTTATTTGGCTGAGTGACACAAGATGTGCAGGAAACAGAAAAATCTCAACTATACGGAGGCAACCCAGGTTGTTCAAATTTACAAAAAGCTCAGGAAAGGAAACGGACACAATGAACTCCCTGTAAATGAGAAGGAAAAGATCTGGTGGCTTTTTTCCCCCCTTTCTCCTCAGAAAAGGTCTAAGCACACATTTTGAAGGCTGGAATACTTGATCTAGTTATGATTCAAAGCGTACACCTCCCTAAGCTGTCAGACTATTTGGAAGGCCTAGAAGTACACTACAGAATGAGGATCCAACACGCAATATACGTTTTGCACAAAGTCTAATTGTTTCCTGGGCTGGAAGAGGGGAGAAACTAACCCTGTTCTCTCCTGATACAAAATGCACGGCAGTGAAGTTGACCATCCTTATCCACATCAATCCCTCAGTAGGCGCTACAGAAAGAACCTGCACACATGCAACCTGTACAGAAGTAGTGAGATACTGTCACTTGGGTAAAGGAAAAGCCTGTGGGTCTCACCAACAAGAGAGTCCTCTCACCATTCCAGTAGAACAGGAACAGTAGGAAAATAACCAAACTTTCAAAAACTTTCCAGCAGTGTATCAACCTTGCTCAGATGACACCAGTGGTATGTGAAGACCATTCTAATGGCAAAGCAACCAGTGCTTGTTGTCATAATGAAGTTAGTCTAACTGCTAGATTAGGGTTGCTTAACTTGCAGAGCCTGATCTGCAGCAAATAGGCGACTGTCATCCTATCCCTTAGGGCACTCCAGTCACCCCAGACCTCTGCTTCAGGGACATTTAATTTCTCAGGCCATACAGCCGGCACTCCAGCTGCAATCCAATTATACTAAATGGCTTCAGAAGCATATCCAGAGACAATTTCACTTGCTAATCACCAAAAAGTAGGCTAACACAGTGCTTCCCTTACTATGTGTTTCTTCTGTCCTCAAGACTTCGCTGACAGAACCTTCAGAAGGCCAAGGCAAAAGGTCTCACACACTTTGTGATTCTGATTTACCACAACATTCCAGTTCTTCTTGTATCATGATTTGACAGATACCTTAAAGAAGTATCCCCAGAAGGCTGAGCTACAAATCAGTCCTGACTGCAGGAAGGCAACCGTGGCAATGTATCCCATATCCTCTGGTAGTCTCCAAATGAAGCGAGTTTCCTTCCAAGGGAGGACTACTACCCTCTTATTTTTCAGAACTATAACACCATGAAACTCTATTCTCTGATACTCTCAAGAATTTTCTTCTGTTGCCCTAAGTAGGATCTACTATTTTAAAAGCATGTCTTAAAATGGTCCCCTAAGGACAGCGATGAAAGAACGAGGTAGTCAGACATCAAAGAGAGTGTCATATGTGATGGTGTCCATGATCTATTATGTTGTGACTTTGGGGGCCTGAGGTAGGACTCCATAAGGACCGCATTTGATTCTTGAGTCTCTAGATTGGTCATCAGCACTGTCACACTGACTGCTTTTGCCCTGAAGGCAGATGAGATCACAGGCACGTTGTGGTGTGTTGCCAGTCAGTGGAAACCTCATTTTTGACTTTGGCAGCTTACAAACACTGCAGTAGAAAAAAAAAAATTAATAATAAAAAAAAAAAAAATCAGCAAAACCACAGAACTACAGCCTGAAATCTGTTTTCTTTTGGGTGCTAAGGCTATTCTTATGTCACCCTAGAGTCATCAAGACTTAAACTTTGTTCTCTGTATTAGGCCACAGCAGATCCAACCTCTAAAGTGGAAAGAGCCTCCTAGGAATCTACATCCCTTTGACCTGCACCTACCTATTAGCCAGCACAGCTGTTGCAAAACCACTGCAGCATTTAGTGAATAGGAAATTACGTTGTCAGCGATAACACGTCTTAAAAATGACAGAAGGCCAAACATCACATTTCAAGAGAGACTGAAGACAGGTGAGGTACACAATCTATTTTCACACTTTATATCCCTGAAAGTCAAGGCCACACATGAAACCTTACAGACTTCTCACCATTTACGCAGATCTTGAAAATTAAGTATATGACCATGGAGCATTTTCCTGGGAGATTCTCCTGCTAAGATTTTCAAGTATACTGGATGAGGTTTTTCTAATTTTATTTTTTCACTACAATGCCAGGTACATTTGAGCTAATCAGTTCTACAAAAACAGGCCTTCTGTTAGGTGAGCTTATCTCATTCTAATGTAAACTTCTAAAACAGCTCAAATGAATGGATATTGTTGCTTACTCCTAGCAACACCAGTAAGATGTGCCACACATTTTTTTTTCCTTTAACTTTTCCCAGGGAAAGAAGTATGAACAATGCTGTATTGACAGGTTTTGCGTGTATCAGAAAGAGCCCCTCTGCTCTCTGAAGCCTCAAACTGCATTTACATAAAAAATAACTGTACTGTTTCTTTTATCTTTTTCCTGTTTCTAATAAGGGGCACATTTGCACAAAGCTTAGAAAGATACCATGCAGAAAAAAACATAAAAATAGCCATACAAGTCAAGCAAATATAACATCTCCAACAAAAGCGAATGCGTATTGAAAGGTTTAAGAGGACAAACAAACAGCGATAGCTCCTGAGAATGCTCTCCCAACGTTGCACAGTCTGCACCTCAACTTCCTGTAATACACAAAACGCCATTCTATATAATAGTGCTTAGAGTATTTTTACTCCTTTACTTTATTCAGTTGTCTTTAGATCTGCGTACATTTTTAGCACCCAGAACATGCCAGAAAAAGGAGTACAAAAATAACAGGCACACAAATTCACACAGCTCTTGATGCAGCAACTGAGAGCCAGAACATGTTAACATCATTCACAACACAAGGAAAATCAAACGATTCTACATCCAGAAAGAGCTCATCATTCCACACAGCACTGTACTACTCTGCATAGACATGACAGCTCCAGCTAGCAGAAGCTGGGTGGCTGGATCTCAGTTTCTTCATCTAGCTATACATCTACAAAGTATTTTGTTTGCCTGATGACACGAAACTGGGAGGAGTGGC
>NW_010132968.1:11417-11705 GCF_000699245.1 Pterocles gutturalis | reverse complement strand
GCTACATGATTGTCAACGAGAAGGCGCCGCTCTCGCGTGCCATGTTCCGGGAGCTGGAGCGCCAGGCCCCGCCGGGCATCCCTGTCTTCCAGCCGGAGCCGGAGGACCCTGATGTCTGGCAGGTCCTGGGGGGTGACAAGGACGACTTCCTTGTCTACGTGAGTGTCCTCCATCTCAGCTGAGGCTTTCCTGGGGGGGTACAGAGCATTTGGTGGGTTTCCCAAAGCCCCCCACCATGGCTGGGCTGGGGGGGGGGACCCCCGACCCCTGTCTCGAGCCGGGCCGGGG
>NW_010132968.1:8935-11407 GCF_000699245.1 Pterocles gutturalis | reverse complement strand
GTGCGGCCGCCTGGCTTTCCACATCCAGCTGCCCTACAGCTTCCTCCATTTCCCCTACGTGGAGTCGGCCATCCGCTTCACCCACAGCAAGGACTTCTGCGGCAACTGCTCCCTCTACCCCAACACTACCTGGGAGGTAAGGAGCAGGGATGCTCGCTGGAGCCAGCTCCCTTCTCTCCTCTGGCCTTGCACATCAGGAAAAACAACCTTAACTTCACAGCGGGGACAGGCTCTGGGGTGGCAGCTGCCCTGTGGTTGAGAGGGAAGGTGATGAAAGGTCTGGAATAAGGGCGGTTAAATAGGTCAGAGCTTTCAGGCTGAGAAGGGGGGAACTGAAGAGGTCATAGCCCAGGTCTGGAAAAGCTAACCAGGGCTGGCTGTCCTGACAAATGAAAGGGGCAGGCAGTGGACCTGGAGGTGGCAGCTGCAGAGCAAAGAAAAGGACGTAGCTCCGGGCTCAGCAGGTGAATGGTCTCTTCCTAGGAGAAAATCCATCTAGAAATGTTAAATGCAAAGTCCCTTTGCTGGCTCAGGAATTCCCTGAACCACAGACAGCTTGAGCCACGGGATGTAGATACAGAGGCTTGTGCTCTGTGTGCTCCAGTCTCTCCTGTCCTCCCTGTGCCCCGGGTCAGGGCTACAGCCTTTGCTCTGACCCCACGCAGCTTTCTGTGCAATGGATGCTGGTCTGCTTTCACCCCAGCTTGCAGGCGTGCTCGCAGGCGTGCTCGCAGGCTCGCTGTGGGGCTCTGCGTGCATTCACATAGTGCACCAGCCCTTGTGCTGCTTTCCTCAGGCTAACAGTACCGTGGAGGTCCCTGTAACCCCGAGCCCACTTCCCGAACAAGAGGGGAAGGAGTCAGAGACCCCCACCCACCAGCACAACCCCCTCCAACCTCACCACCACCGCGAGGTCAGCCGCAAGAGAGCCACACACCCAAGTGGGGACCAAGAACCTGCCACCCACGCTCACCACCACCACGGAGACCATGGCCAGCCCCGTCATGAGGGTAAGAAGCAGAAGGAGGGAAACGAGCCCTAAGCCAGGCTGGGCAGCCTCGCAGAACCCAGTAGTGTGCAGACCACGCCAACTCGCTTGCCAGAGGCATGAAAGGACTTGCTCTGGGCTGCTGGTCGCCACCAGCATCGGTATAACAACTCTCCCCAGCATCCTCCATGTGGGTCGTACTTCCATGCTGTGACCAGGGATAAAAATCCCCCTCAGACTCCCCAAGGTGCTGCATTTTCAGCCCCAGGGCTTGGTTCTGAGCCTTCCTCTGCTGCTGCCTGGCTTTCCGTGCTCAATGAAGCCGGCCGTGCAAACCGGGAGGTCCCGGTCGCTGCTGGCTGACACTGCATGGAGCAGCAGGGCAGAGGCGGAGGGGCCAGAACTGGCACGGGAGCAGCACTGCCAGCACGCTCTGCCTGTCCTGGCACCCCAGCGTGTCCTGGCATCCCTGGGCGTCCTGGCCGGGGAGTGAGGGAAGAGACAGCGTGTGCCCTGTGGGATGGGATCCCAGGGGATGGGGGCACTCGGAGTGGTGGGAGGTTGCAGCTCCCCATGGTCTAAACCCTGTCCCCCCATAGCTGTCACATCCTGGGGGCTCTCCAGGCCTTGCACACGGGTATGTGCAGTGGTGATGGGTGGCCGCAAGATGGTGGCCTTGTCCCCTCTTGGACACCTAGGGGCTGTATCCAGGGCCCACAGCCTTGGGAGAACAGGGGTGAGGATCCGGGGGTCTCTGCCGGGGGAGAAGCGAGATCGGAGGGCGATGCTGATGTCCAGAGTATGAATAAAACCTCTGTGAAGCGAACGCTGCTCAGCCTGGTCCCTGCCCCAGGGAGAGTGGGCGCTTGCTCAGCACTGGCCTGGCCCTGGGCACTTCTCTGGGGGGACCTGGGGCTGGATGGGGACCCCATAAAGCATTTCCTTGATCAGAGACTGGGTAGTGAAGGGGTTGAAGATGGAATAGACCCCATCTCTTCATATCTTGTGGCACCCCAGACTGCCCCATGCCTGTCTCAGCCCCATAGCCCCTCACTCCAGCTCCATCCATCATCACACAGCCCCACTCAATGCCTCCCCTGAATTCTCCCTCTCCTCTCTGTGCCCGGCAGCCTGAGTGGGGAGCAAGAGCTGATTTTTCTGCTCAGCATTATGCAGCACCATGGTGCATGTCTTGCTGATGATGCTCTGAGCTGACTTTCTGCCCCACGTCCTGGGAGGCTGCACCCCTCTGCCTTGTCTCTGGGGGGGGGGCGGGGATGCTCTGCCCAGTGACTGGGGCAAGAGCCAGGGTGAAGAGGAGCTGTTCCTCATGGGGATGAGGGCAACAGGATCAGGTGGGTCTTTATCTCTCGGCCAGCCAGGCTCTCCCATGGGGTGCTGGCTGAGACCCTGCTCCCCCTCCTCCATCTCTCTTGCTCCCTCCCTTCTCCTCCTCCTCCCCCTTCCTTGTCTACCTGCTCCCA